>NC_143154.1:13928375-14125819 GCF_041381405.1 Jatropha curcas | reverse complement strand
TAAAGAACAAATTATTTTTCAAAAAAAGTTCTTATAAAAATTTTCTTTTCTCTTACAAGTATTTCGTAAAGCAAAAAGACGAAAAGAAATAAGGGGGCTATAGAGAACGTGTTGAGAGATAAAAACGTCGATGTAATGAACTCTTATGCTTGAAAATCCAATTACCCATGTCTTCACAAGAGGAAGGTGTGTTTTATATAGGAATGATTATCCCGTTTTAGAAAGTGTAATCTTTAGCTTTTAAAGAAGATTTTTGACTTTTCAAAACTAAAAGATACACGGAGATCTTTATTTATTTTATTATCAAAATATTTTAAGTCAAAATCTTTTCTTTTAATGTAAGTAAATAAAAACAAGATTTTTGACTTTTTTATAAATAATTTGTGAAAATAAAAGGTATAAAAATCATTTTCGAATATTTTATTACCAAAAATAATTAAGACAAAATAAAAAGATCATGATTTGACTTTTATTATTTAAGGTATTTTTCGAAAATCATTTTTGAGAGAGAGAAGAAATATTTTTGTGTTTATAAAAGATTATTCTCTCTATCCTACAATAAATCCTAAGATACTAACCACTAAAATCTTCAATAGTCTTCATGGTCTTCAATTAATCGTGGATTTGTAGGAACTTGCTTTCTTTATCAATTTCCACATTTAAAAATAAATAAATCTGCATAAAAAAATATTAGCATTAACAAAAATATTAAATTTATTTATTTTGCATAATTATCAAAATCTCAAGAGAGAATTGACCCTTGAGCCAACAATCTCCCCCTTTTTGATTATGATAAAACCAATAAATTTATCAAACATAAAATCATGTGCTCCCCCTAAATTTATGCATGTCAACAAAATTCAAGTTCTAAACATAATAAATTTATCATGAAGCAAGAGTAGAACTTATAAAGCTCCCCCTAAATAAGTGCAATATAATATCTGTGGGGATTAGACCAGAATATGGTTTTAGAAACTGACATTAGAATTAAAACTAAGTTCTAAGTCTAACAATTAGAACATATATTTAGAAATAAAAACTAAGTTCTAAAGTCTAACATTCAGAGCATATAATTAGAGCAAATATAGATTTAGAAACTGATACTAGAGTTAAAACTAAGTTCTTAATCTAACATTCAGAGCATACGTTAGAATAAAAAAGAAAAAAAAAATCTAAAATCTAAGTATCAGATCATCATATAAAGCATAAAGCATATTCTGTTTATATGGAAAGGAAACAATAAAGATTAGAACATGATAAGCATATAGATTAAGTACTAAAAATAAACATTCTCCTTCAAATACTTAAGCACCAAAATGTACTATGTTCTCCCCCTTTTTGTCATCATAAAAGAGAGTTAGTAAATCAGAGAATCATAAAAGTAAAAAAAAAAAAAAATTAAACAAATCTAGAAAATTTTAAACAGAATTTAATAACACAAACTATACACAAATAAAAAATGAACAAATAACAGAAAATATTTTACAAAACATAGTCAGAACAGATTAGAAGGAAGTGAGAGGGGTTTGGAGTCAGTGCTGAGTCTTTTAGAACTTATGAGGTTCTGTGCAGGAGAAGTTTTAGTAGGACTCTCAGGATGTTTAGAGAGGATGCAAAGGAGGCTTCCTTCTATTCTATGCCTTTTAGCAGTGTGCTTTACTCTCTTAGGCTTTTCTGAGGTAGGAGTGTAGGGCGTACTTTTAACCTTTAGAGTATCTAGTCTTCTCTCATTGACACTTTTCATTCTTTCCATAGACTCAATGAGGGACTGGTTATGTGCAATAACAGCCTTACTATATCTGATAGCCTCAACAAGTTCCCTATTATGTTCTTCAATGAGTTCTTTTTCTATTTTGCTCAGTATAACCTCTCTACTCTTTTGTGCTGTCGGGAATTCAGATGCCTTCTTAGCCTCATCCTCAGTCTCCTTTTCCTCTTCACTTAATTCTAACTTTTCTGTTTCAACATCACTGGCATCCTCAACTTTACTATCTCTCCTTTCCAGTTGACTCAGTCTCTTTTCTAGGATCCACAAAATCCTTTTTCTCTTCAATTTCAACCTCATCTTTCTCTTTTTTTTCCTCTTTTCCTGGTTCCTTTTCTACCTTTATTTCATCCTAAGCTTCTGTCTCTTTTCTTTTTCTGTTTCTTCTTTTTTCTCTTCTTCTGCTTCTTCCAATTCTTCTTTCTCTTCTTCTTTCTCAATTTCTTCCAATTTTCCTTTTCCTTTTAGTAACCTTCTCTTCTTCTTCTTACTCTCAGCTTCTTCTTCTTCTTCCAACCTTAATTTTTTTTTCTATTCTTTCTTTCTTTGCCTTTTCTTTTTCCTCAACAACTTCTTTCTCTTTGTCTTCTTCACCTTCTTCATCCTTTAGCGTCAAAGATCCACTATCTAACTTTGAAACACTATGACCCTCACTTACCTAAATCAACTTCCACAAACTCAAAGACAGGGGTAAGCACCATACCATAGGGTAGTTTTTTTAGGGTTTTTTGCATCTTATCAAAATAATATGACACAGATTGAAAGGTTTCTTTTCAATTATATGACACATTATGCACAGCTCAACTTGATTTACATAGGTGAGCGAACTGCTCTTTGGGTAGATATAGTGCACAATTAACTTATACAACCACATCATGTTGTCGTTAAGATTGGAGCATTCAATGCCTTCCTAGTGATTTTCCTTATAAATTCTTCCTTTTTATACCCTTCTACCTTAGAGATTTCCTTAATCTTTTTCACCTTAGACCCATTATTTGGTATTTTATAGATTTTGCTCAAGTCAGTGTAAGATAACACTTTGGTTTCACCCTCGATTTTCACAGAAAGCATCTCTGAACCAGTGGCTTTGAGAGAGCCATAAAACTCCTTTACCAAATTCTCATAGCAAGGTCTACTTAAAGAAAAAAACTGCATCCATCCCTGGAACTCAAATAGTTCCCTAAAGTTTAATTCTTGTTTTCCAAAGAATTTCCAGTCAATAACATATGAACGCATAAGAGGATGAGGGGATAAAATGGTTTTACCTTTGCTACGAGAACCAGAGACATTTTCCTTCGATTTTTCTTCCCCTTTTGATTTTTCCATTTTACTTTTCGATTTTTCTTTCTTCGAACTTGAATCCACAATGAATTTCTTCTATCCTGATTCTTTCTTTTCGTGCTTCTTGGATAATCTCTTAAGAAGTTGTAGTTCTTGTTCAGTTAAAGAATCAGAGAAGGAAGAGGTAGAAATCGATTTGGCCATGGTTAGGGTTTTGAAATAGATTGTGCTAAGGGTTTCGCTTGTGAGAAGAAGATAGAGAAGAGAAAATAGTGTTTGATAGAAGGAGTAATACATTAAAGAAGTTATAATTTTAGGAAAGAAAGAAACAATTAAAAGAGAAGTTATAGCAAAGAAAAATTTAAAAGAAAAAAAAATGGTTTAAGAAAAACTAAACCGACAAAAAAAATTTAAATAAAAGAAATAACATACGAAAAAAAATACCGCCAAAACTAAAACAAAACAAAAAAAATAAAACAAACTAAACACAAAACGAATAAAGATAGCAAAAATAAAAAAAAAATGATTGTTTTGATTTGTCTAAAAATAGAATCTGATGGTGACATTAGAACTTCACATCAGGGCATTATGCATCTCTTTAACACAAAAATATTTTTCAAAGTCAGTAGAATAGAATATTAGAACATAACATAGAACAGGTCTTTCAATCTCAATATAGAAAGCATTTTAGAACATACTCACAAAGTTCTAAAGTTAAGAGTTTAGAATTAACATACCCAGTTCTCTTCTAATTAAGCAGAATTGGCTTTCATTTAAGGGTTTAGTAAAGATATCTGCCAATTGCTTTTTTGTAGGAATGAACTTAATCACTATATCACCTTTTTGAACATGATCACATATGAAGTGATGTCTAAGTTCTATGTGCTTGGTTCTAGAATGCTGGACTGGATTATTAGATAAATTGTTAGCGCTTATGTTGTCACATTTGATTGGAACTATTTCTAATTTCAAACCATAGTCTGCCAATTATTGCTTGATCCATAGAACTTGTGGAACACAACTTCCAGCATCAATATATTCTGCTTCTGCAGTAGAAAGAGCAACATATGTTTGTTTCTTGCTAAACCATGATACAAGGGCGCTACCTAGAAACTGGCAAGTTCCAGACATGCTTTTTTTATCTATTTTGCTTCCTGCAAAATCAGAATCACTATACCCAACAAGATCAAATGTATCATCTTTAGAATACTACAGACCCAAATCAGAAGTTTCACAAAGATATCTTAGAATTCTTTTTACAGTAATTAAATGAGATTCTTTAGGACATGATTGAAATCTAGCATATAAACAAACACTAAAGTGAATGTCAGGTATGCCTGCAGTTAGATGTAGTAAAGAACTAATCATACTTGTAAACATCTTAATATCCACATCCTTTCCATTTTCATCTTTTTCTAATTTTGAGGATGGACTCATTGGTGTACTACATATCTTGGCATTTTCCATTTTGAACCTTTTTAATAGTTCTCGAGTATACTTGCCTTGGTTTATGAAAATCTCATTTTCACATTGTTTGATTTGAAGTCCAAGGAAGAAATTTAATTCTCCCATCATACTCATTTCAAACTCACCCTGTATAATCTTAGAAAATTCCTTACAAAGAAGGTCATTAGTATAACCAAAGATTATGTCATCAACATGGATTTGTACAACTAGAATATCAGGTGCTTTATTTTTAATAAATAGTGTAATATCAATCGTTCCTCTAGAAAAACCATTTTCTAACAAAAACTTACTTAATCTTTCATACCAAGCTCTAGGAGCTTGTTTTAAACCATAAAGAGCTTTAGTAAGTTTGTAAACATGATTTGGTTTACCATAAACTTCAAAACCGGGTGGTTATTTTACATACTCTTCTTCATTTAGAAAACCATTGACAAAAGCACTTTTCATATCCATTTTATATAACATGAAGTTTTTAAAAAATACAAATGCACAAAGCATTCTAATGGCCTCAAGTTTAGCAACCGGAGCAAAGATTTCATCAACATCGATGCCCACTTCTTAGTTGTAACCTTGAGCCACTAACCTTGCTTTGTTTCTCACAACATTACCTTATTCATCAAGCTTATTTCTAAACACCCATTTTGTTCCAATAACAGAATGGTTTTTAGGTCTAAAAACAAGTTTCCAAACTTGGTTTATCTGAAACTGATTAAGCTTATTTCTAAAAACCCATTTTGTTCTAATAACAGAATGATTTTTAGGTCTAAAAACAAGTTTCCAAATTGGTTTATCTCAAACTAATTTAGTTTTCTTGCATAGCAAGAATCCAACTTTCATCATTTTGAGCATCTTCTAAATTCTTGGGTTCTAATTGAGAAACGAAAGTAACATTACCAAAATATCTCTTAAATTGAGCTCTAGTCATCATCCTTTCTGAAGGGTTGTCCATGATGTCCTTTTGAGGATTATACTTGTGGAATCGCCATTCTTTTGGTAATTCAGAATTCTCATTTTCTATTTCTAGCATTTCACTTTCAGTTGCATTTTGATCTTCATGTTCATTTTCTAGTTCAGCTTGATTTTCAACATTCTGCTCATTTTTAGTTGTTCTGATTGTTCATTCTGCTTTTTTTGATTGAAATCTACAACATCATCATTTTCTAAAATTCTAAAAGGAGTAATAGGTCCAAATAAATCAAGGTGTAGCAATTCTAAAGGTCTAGAAGTAGAAACCATGCCCTTAAATTTGAAAGATGTTTGGTTTGTTTGCCCAATTGACAAGCATCACAAATGTGATCTTTTTCAAACTTTAACTTTGGCAAACCACGAACCAAGTCTTTCTTTGACGGTTTAGAAATAAGGTGCGTGCTTGCATTACATCCTACTGAATCGAATCGTTGCATATACATGAGTCGAGTCGAGTCGGGTCGAACTAGAAACCAGTTAACGCCAGAGTGGGGTAAAATGGGATGTACCATAAATAAGTAAAAGAAGTGGACTTACTTGAATGAAACAAAAAGATCAAAGTATAAGGAGTAGGACTTGACATCATTTTCAGTATACAACATGATATTAGCATGAAAGGACATAGGTTCAACCAGATTGTAGCGTCTCAGCTCGGTTCATTTGAGTTAACGGGTGGACCGGGAAGGGATGTTACATGCATGTCCAAGTCTTCTATGCCATAACTAACTAGAATTGTCAACAGAAACTAAGCATATGTCTAGGTTATGCATATCAGAAAGGTCTACCAGGTATATGTTGCCAAATCGTTTTCCAACAAATAAAGGTTTATTATCATGCATATTCTAAACTTCACGATAAGAAGGTTCAAAGATCACTCTTCTATTTTTATCACAAATTTGACTCACACTTAACAAGTTATAATGTAATCCTTCTACTAAGCATAAATCTTCTATTGAAGGATTAGAACCTACAACTCCAATACCAACGATTTTACCTTTTGCTTTGTCTCCAAAGCTCATTATACGTCCCTTTTTCTTTTTTAATCTGGTGAACTTCTTTCTATCACCAGCCATATGCCTAGAGCAAGCACTGTTCATGTAACACATATCTATTTTCAGCTCACTCCTTAGGCACACCTGAAAAGATCACGCAGATTTAGGTACTTAACTCGTATTGGGTCCTAGAGGGTTAGTGGTAACAGGTTTATTCAACTTACTATGATTTTCCTTTCTGTTGAGACTATCGGATTTTTTATGTTCTAAAGTCACAACATTAGAAATAGCATTTTTCTTATTTGAAACTTGATTTTGTTTTGAAATGCTATCATAGCTAGGACTTGTCTTTCCTTTAGAAAATGATTTTGTAATTGATTTTAGAATTCTAATCTTAGTTTTCACATATTCATTTTCAGAATTCAAATTTTTACATTTTTCTTCAAAGTGTTTTAGATTTTCAGAAAATTTATCATTACAATCTTTAAGATCTTTTATCTCTATGATAAGATATTTGCATGTAACTTCTTGATTAAAAGCATCTTTTAAATGATTACATTCAATTTTTAATTTTCTGAAATCTTTCTTTAGAACTTTATGTTTTCAACAAGCTTTTCAAATTTAATGAACAGGTTATTATAAGTATCTTGAAGATCATTTTTAGATTCAGGTTCAGAAATACTTACATTGCTTTCTTCACGCTTTTTACCTTTTGTATCTGCTTCACTACTTCCAACTTTCTGTGTTGAAGTCAGAGTGCTGATTTCCTTGGAGTCAAAATCGATAGTGGCCATTAGAAAAATATTTGCAATCTCCTCCTGGTCACTTTGACTTTCAAAATCAGAATCAGAATCGTCTGAGTCACTCCAAGCAGCTACAAATGCCTGCTTCATTTTTTCTCTCTTTGACTTCTTTTTCAGCTTAGGACAGTTAGGCTTGATATGGCCGGGCTTGTTGCATTCATAACAAACCACTTCAGAAGGTTCTTTCTTAGGTAAGTTGCTATTTTAGATGAAAAGTTTTTTTGATAAACTTTTTCTATGGCCTTCCACTCTTTTTATAGAACTTTTTGAATCTCTTAGCAATAAGTGCTAAATCATCAGTATCAAGATCAGAAGAACTTTCTTCACTCAAACTACTTTCAAAGCTAGTCCTTTCTTTTTCTTATCTTCTACAGTCAAAGAAGAATTCATCTCTTCTGAAACAAGAACTCCTATCAAATAATCATAAGTTACTGGAGTCTCTTTGTAGCTCATGACAGTTCATACAGAATCCCATTTTTTAGGTAGAATTCTAAGGATTTTCTTAACAAGCTCATCTTCTGAACTTTCCTTTTTGAGAGGTCTCAAAGGATTAACTATATTAATGAATCTAGAATTTAATTCATCTATAATCTCTCCTTCTTTCATGCTAAACATTTCATATTCTGTCCAAAGGATATTAATTCTGGATTACTTTACTCGATCAGTACCCTCATAGGTAACTCTAAGTTTTTCCTACACTTACATTGCAGACTTACATCCAGACACTTTGTTGTATTCTGTTGGATTAAATGCATAGTGAAGAATATTGATGGCTTTTGCGTTTATAGAAATATCATTCCAATCAGCATTAGTATATTCTTCTTTTGTTTTTCTAACTCTCACATTTTCTACAGTTTTCATAGGAATGCGAGGACTAGTAATGACGTTCCTCCAGCAGTTAATATCAATTGATTTTATGAACTTTTCCATTCTGCTTTTCTAGTAAGAGTAATTAGAACCATTAAACAGAGGTAGTCTAGAAATAGATTGATCTTCTAAAGATGTAAGAGGAAGTGAGGCTGCCATGAGATCTTTCTCTCAAGCGGTTAAGCTTCGGTAAGTCAAGAGCCAAAGCTCTGATACCAAATGTGGGTCCCATTTATATATGGCATAACCCAAGAGGGGGGTGAATTGGGTACATAAAAAAAATATAACTTTCAAAAACAAAATCAAAATTCTGTTGCAGCAGAATTAGAAAGCATTTGTGAGAATTAGTTATCAAGTTTATAACTATCTCACAAAGCTTAATGCAAGATTAGAAAGACTTTGTAAAGAGCAGCTATTGATTAGAACTGTTTCACCAATCTTAATCAATTTCAGAAACAATTATGAAGAAAAGTTATCGCGTTTAGAACTACTTCATAAAGCTTAGACAAATTTAAAGATTTTGTGAAAATCAATTATTGAATTTTAGAACTGCTTCACAAAGCTCTAAGCAAACTTAGAAAACTGATTAAAATTCAGATTGTGATTTATACTGAATATAGAAGAATAGATTATAACTTGGTATAATCATAATACAGAAATTTAGAGTTCTAATGTTCAATAAAGATAAAGCTTATTCAAGTTTAGAATCAAAAATACGTTAACAACTGTGCATTTCTAAAGATTAACTATTGTGTAAATACAATAGAATCAAGCAGAACTTCAGAAAATAAAAGAAGATAAACACAACGATTTATAGTGGTTCGGCATTAACTCGCCTACATCCACTCCCCAAGACTCATCTTGCGATCATCCACTATATTGTCTTTTTCAAGGGTAATAGAGAAACCAACAGTACAAGGCAATAGATCAACACCTAGTTCTATGCACCCTTTGTCCCACTAGATTTTCCAAAGGTTCTACTCAACCTTAATCCTTTCTGTTTTTGTAGAGAATAGAAACTCACATCAATACATTAGAATCTCACACAAGGAGGAGGTCGCTTGATAACCTATTCCACCATAGCTTTTCACCTAAGCTATTACACAAAAGTTTTTCAAATAAAAAGCCTATCTACAACATATTACAAAATCTATGTAGACAAAGAGAAATGCAAATATATGCACAGGAAAAACAGAATTCAAGTTTTAAAAATCAATTTAAAGATCAGAACTTTTTTCAAAAGAAGTTGTTATAAAATTTTTCTTTTCTCTTACAAGTATTTCGTGAAGGAAAAAGACGAAAAGAAATGAGGGGGTTATAAGAAAAAGATTTGAGAGATAAAATGTTGATGCAATGAACTCTTAAGCTTAAAAATCCAATTACCCGCGTCTTCACAAGAGGAAGGCGTGTTTTATATAGGGATAATGATCCTGTTTTTGAAAGTATAATCTTTCGCTTTTAAAGAAGATTTTTTACTTTCCAAAACTAAAAGATACACGGAGATCTTTATTTTTTTGTTGCCAAATTATTTGAAGTCAAAATCTTTTCTTTTAAGGTAAGTAAATAAAAATGAGATTTTTGACTTTTTTTATAAAATAATTTCCGAAAATAAAAGATATAAAAATCATTTTCAAATATTTATGACCAAAAATAATTAAGACAAAATCAAAAAGATGATGATTTGACTTTTATTATTTAAGGTAATTTTCGAAAATCATTTTTGAGAGAGAGAAGAAATATTTTGTGCTTATAAAAGAATATTTTCTCTGTCCTACAATAAATCTTAAGATACTAACCATTAAAATCTTCAATATTCTTCATCGTCTTCAATTAATCGTGGATTTGTAAGAACTTGCCTTCTTTATCAATTTCCATATTTAAAAATAAATAAATCTGCATAAAATAATATTAGCACAAATAAAAATATTAAATTTATTTATTTTGCATAATCATCAAAATCTCTAAGATAGAATTGACCCTTGAGCCAACAAAAGGGATCAAAGTGTTAATGGAAACAATAAGTTAGTAGCCTTATAGTTAGTTTGACTATAATATAAGGACCAATTTGGATGTCAATTGATTTTTTTTTTTTTTTTTTTGAAAGCAAACATCGAAACTTTGCGGAATCTAGTTCCACACCTAGAGACGAGCAAAAGAATATGAAGCTCTAACTAATATTATCTTGTCTCCTAATCCATCTAATAGCCCCATTGGCCTAAAGGCTAACAATATTTTGCAATCACTAATGATTAAACCAAACTCAGAATAATCTAAACTAAAAGAGTTTAAAGCAAAATGAATGGATTGATAATCAATAAAAATGCAGCTTGGAGAGCGTTTATGAGTTTGTAGCCAAAGTAGACAAGCATGCAAACCCAATGCTTCAACAATAAGAGGAGTTGTACATGAATCACAAAGACTCAAAATAGCTTGAGAATAGTTGCCTTCTTCATCTTCAAACACAATCCCAAAACCAACCATTCTGAATTCTTCAAAGATGCCCTATCGACAATACCTTGCCAACCTGCCATAGGTTCTATACCCCAGCCTAGACAAACCTGCGCAACTGGACCAGACCTCTGTTACTGCATCTTGGACACTTCCACAACAAACTGCCAGTCTCAATGAAGCATCTTGAATAGCCACTGACTTTCTGCATCCACCATTTTGTTGCTCTAAACTAAATCGTTCCTTGTCCGCCATAAACACCAAGCTGTAACCACTATTTTCTGATATTTTGGTGTTCGGGGACTGCATTACCTGCTACAACAATAATTTAAAAGAAGTGATATTAGTTGGAACTTGTATATCCATTCTATTCCAAACCTCCAATGCCTTATGACAATGACATGATCAATATCTTCATCCCCTCCATAGGACCCACATGCAACGTTATATTCAGCCTCTCCCCCTAAGCTTCACTTTTGTAGGAATAATCCCTCTGCTAGCTCTCTAAAAAAAATCCTTCATTTGGGTGGAACATCTAAACTCCATATATGCTTCCAAGAGTACCATCCAACGGTCTCCGCCCCTCCCTAGAGTGTGAAGAGAACATAATAACCTCTTTTGACAACTATAAATACTCTTCTTATCAAAATGCCAAAAAAGTATATACTCCTTGTGACCCATCCTAAGAGGAATATTGAGAATAACTCTTATGTCATTAGCACTAAACATCTATACAATTTTATCAAAATCCGTCTCCTACCATCCTCACTAAAAAATCCTTACCCTTAACGAAGGATCAATAAAAGAGAAGCCATCTCCACATAAAAGAGTTTCTTTTGGTACCCACGGATTTGACGTAATCAAAATTCTCTCACCATTCCCTACTCTCACCATCTTACCCCAGGTTTCAAACATATCTCTAAAAGACACAACACTCCTCTTAGTAAAACTAGGATTATCCCTAAGGACACTGTCATAAAATCCCGTTTGGGTAGTATTTAGCTTTGAGAGTACAAGAAAGTAAGGTGTTAGGTTCAATAATTAGCCTCCACCCCCATTTTCCTAGCATAGCTATATTGAAAAAAATTAGGTTCCTAAAACCAAGCGCCCCATCCTTCTTACTTTAACACATTCTTTCTCATGAATACCAATGAACAATATTACTCCTTCCCCCTTTACCACTCCACTAGAAAGAGTTCATAATTTTCATCATTTCATTAAACAAAGACAAGGGCAACAGAAAGATACTCATACAATAAGACTGAATAGTATGAGCTACGGACTTAAGTAATATCTCTTTTCCCGCTCTAAATAAAATCTTATTATTCCAGGAAGTAATTCTACCCTAAAGTCTATCTTCTAGATAATTAAAGATTTATTTCTTAGAACAAACCAACGAAGGGAGACCCAGATACTTTTCCATTCCCTAAAGAGTTACTAACTCTAAGATATTAGACACTAAGGACCGCTCCTCGGGAGGAACATTAGGGCTAAACATAATTCATGATTTTTGAAAATTAACCGCTTGCCCCGAAGCCTTCTCATATTCCCGTAATATATTTTTTACATTCTAACCCTCCCTACTAGATGCTTTAAAAAAGAAGAAAGAGTCAACGGCAAAAAGCAAATGCAAAATACGAGGGCGTTGAATTCTAGCTTTTCCACCATGCACTCAACCTTTAGCTTCGGCCTCCAAAAAATAAATAGGAAAGCCCTTTCGTACACATCAAAAAACAAGTAAAGGGATAACGGGTCCCCTTGATGCAACCCCGTGGCTAGAATAATTGGACCTACTGCCTCACCATTGCATAGAAAAAGAATATTTAACATTAGAGACACACAATACCATCCATCCCACCCAAGTCTCATTAAACCCAAACCCAACAAAATATCTCTCAAAAAATTCAAATTCACTCTATCATAGGCTTTAGCAATATCTACTTTTAAAGTGCACATCCCATTTCCCCCCAAAGAATGTCTCTTTAAATTCATATAAAACCTCAAAAGCTAAAAGGGTATTATCTTGACTCAATCTACCCGGAATAAAAGCAGATTGACTATTATAAATGACAAGGGGGAGAATTTTTTTTCAACCGATTTGCTAAGACTTTTGAGAGAATTTTATAAATCATGTTACAAAGAGCAATAGGCCTATAATCTTTAAGGGCATGGGGATTTTGATTTTTTGGATTAAGAACGATAAGAGTGTCAGAAAGAGTGTCCGGAATGTACCTCTTGCCACCCATTGTTTACATCCCTGCACTATATCAGGTCCCACAATGTGCCAGAATTTTTGATAAAACACTGGGTTCAAATTTGTCTGGATGCATTTGAAAAATCGCTTCTCTAAACTCCTCATCCCTGAAATCTTGCATCAAGAAAATATTATCCTCCATGGTAACTTTCCTTTTCACCAGCTGAAGCACCCTACTAGTATTCACCTCATAACTAATATAGGCCTTAGAGAAATAATTTTTTACAATATTGTGCATGGCCACCTTCTCCGTATACCAGACTCCATCATCACCCAGTAAACCCACAATAGTATTAGTTTTCCTTCTCCATTCACATACCCATGAAAAAATTTGGAACTCACATCCTTGCTTGAAGCCAAAATAATTTTGCTTGTTGTCTCCTTTTAATATCTGCCTGCTCTAAAATAAGGTTCTACTCTCTCATCAAGCTATTATATTCCTCATTGTCCATAGTCCCAGAACTTTCTTGTAATAAATGGTCCAAAATTCTTATGATTTCACTGCTCCCAGTTCCTCCCTTTACCCCATTCCTCCATAGCCACTGCAAAGTCTCTATTTTTATCAAGAACCGAATCAGACCTGTAACTAGTCCAACCCATCGATACAACATCAGAAATACTATCCTCTAAAAGCCATGAGATGTGAAACCTAAATCGCCGCCTACAGGCACCTCTTTCTTGCGCCGCTTTATTGGAAAAAGAGGGGTCTGTGATCGCTAACAAGAGCAGTTAGCGTATAATAATTTGAAGTGGAAGATAGTTAGCCACTCATCATTCACCAAACACCTATCGAGCTTCTCATGAATCATAGCCTGCCCATGACAATTCTGTGTCCATGTAAAAACCAACCCACTAAAAGGAATTTCATTCAGATTACAGTCTTGAAGTGCTTGACGAAAACCATCCAATAAAAATCTAGGATCTATTCCCCCACCATCTTCTCCTCTTGCTGAAGTAACACTACAAAAAAATGGCATTTTGCCACCAATCGGTCGCAAAACGCAAGAAATCGGTCGCTAAATCACATTAGCGACCGATCTGCGACCGATGAAAATCGGTCGCAACAATGCTCGTCGCAAAATATTTTGCAACTGATTTTTTCTTCGGTCGCAAAATTGAAAAAATCGGTCGCAAATTTTGGTCGTGTTTGCCGTTGGAAGCGCTGTTGCAAATTGGTCGCAGAAAAAGTCTGTCGCAATTATGAAATTCGGTCGCAAATCGATCACAAATTGTAAATTTAAAGATTTTATTTTTGCTCGCAAATCGGTCGCAAAAGTAAAAATAAAAAAATAAAAAAATAAACATTATTATAAAACCATAATTTTTTTACACCTGTGAAAATTGACACACACACACACACACACACACACATATATATATATATATATATATATATATATATATATATATATCACAAACGCAACTCAAAAACAATATAAAAATGTAATTGTTATTGTACTGAACAAAATGTCAAAAAATAACTGGAAAACTAAAAAGGTCCAAAATCAGGTCTACGCGGTTGCTCATCTGCACGATCGAATGTTGAATCGCCGGGAGGAGTACCTGCTGGATGTGTTGTAGTGCCGGGTGGGGTGACCAAGGTATCGTCTGCAACATCGAGATCAGGAGACGGTAGTGGCTGTTGCTGAGACGTCGAAACATTTCGATCTGTAGCAGGCGCAGGATCAGAGGAAGAAGTACTAGCACCAGGTTGACCGGACAGTCGCATGACATGCTCTCTAAGTTCTGCAATCCGTCTCTGCTGATCATCAACACGAGCCCATAATTCAGTAAACTCCTCGGCACTATGCTCGGGCTGTGGTCTTGCACTGGTTGCAAAAGCGTGAGCTGCTGAGCCGCAGTAAAACTGTGATGCCTGCGACCCGATGCTGTATACCTTCCTCTTCTTCTCACCCCCTACAGCCTCGAGATAAAGTGCTACTGTGAATACTCAAATTTTGAGGCACAAAAAGCCAGTTTTCCTGGACTGCAAACAGTTCGGCCGAACCAAAGGCCATTTTGGAAATTTACCGGAGGTATGCCAATATGGTACTTAAAACGTCCGGGACATCGCGAGGATCACGGAACTGATCCCGGAATATTTTTTGGAGGTCCGGAACTCCCGGAAAAGCCTCCGGAAAGTAAAACTAGAAAGTGCGCCGGCCGCTACGGCGGCGGCGGCGACAGCGGTTGCGGCTGCCCTCACCGGCGGTGGCGGCCGCCTTCGCCGGCTGCGGCTGCCCTCACAGGCAGCGGCGGCCGCCGGCCCCGGCTGATCGGGCCGCCGTCCACGGCGGCTCAGGCCACTGAAACAGTCCGTTTTGGCCTATAAATACAGCCCCGGTGTGACCTTTCAACTCACTCAGTCTGTGTTGACGAACGCTCCTTCTCCCCTACGCTCCTTGCGATTCTTTACTGCTTTTCTGCATTTTAGTTTAGCGTTATTGCTTTCTTGCTTTGTTAATTGGTCACTAAAATTAAATTAATTAATATTCCCTTAACGAGAAGCTTAACCTGGAGTTAAGAAGTGGCCGTCGATTAAATCAGGTACATAAACTAAACTCTGCCTATTTAATTTTAGCACTTCATGCATGTTTCTCTTCAACTCCTCCTAATTCTACAACTGCATAAATGCATTTGTAACGCCCCATTTTTTTCCTGTGTTTTAATAGTAGTTTACCAGTCTGTGAATAGTACCACCGGTCTAGAAGTTGGTATTATTTTTTGTCCGAAAAATTACTATTTATGTTGTATATTTTATTTAACATTTTTGGAGCATGTATGCATGGTTTTTATGGGTAGAAAGTACGTAAGGAATATTTTTGGAGAATTTAGATACTTAGTGAATAGTGAATTATGGTGTTATATTAAGTAAGAAAATTTGAGCAATTATTTTTTTTATGGAGGAAAATTGAGGAATTATTTTTATGGAATAAATTAGAGACTTTTATAGAGATAAATAATATTTTGAAGGAATTTAATTGGAGAATATTTGGAGAGAAGACCAAAATACCCTCCAATTTGGAGAAAAGACCAAAATACCCCCTTAGTTGCTTTAATAAAGCAACTATCAATTATTGAGCACCAACTTTTGCCTTCTTCTTCTCCATACACGTTTCCTTCTTCTTCTTCTTCTTCTTCTTCTTCTTCTTCATTTTCTTCAATTCCTACTTAGTAAACACCCATCCAACTTGATTTAAGGCATAAATCTTAGAGAGTGAAGCTAGAGAAGTAATCTTTGGTGACTAATTTCAAGGAATTTGGTGATTTTCCTATTTGGGTCAAGTAAGTGATTTTATGATAAGTGAATTATTTTTGGATTTAGAGTTGTCTTTTAGCATATACATGCTTAATCATGCTCCAATTACTTCTTTTATTTGTTTTCTTTGTTTGATTTTGAGTTTCTTCCATGTAAAGGGTGGAGAGCCTTCTAATAAGGATAAAGGCAAGACCAAAGCTTGAGAAGCTTTGATTAAAGCTTGTTTTGAAGGTTAGTGTTCATAAACACACTTACCTTACTCAAATTTTGATTTTGTGCCTTTATGCTATTATGTGTATATTTTGAGATTTTGTATGAAATGATTGGTTTGTTGAATTTTGGTTGCCATTACATGCTCTTGGATGATGTTTGATGAGTATTTATGTTGTGGTAGACATTTCTACCTTGTATCTTTGTGGTTCATGTTCCTTTCATGGCTCAAGTAAACTGAATTTGGGAAAACGAGATTTTGAGTGAGATTTAGGACCATTTTTCGGTCCTTTCTAGTTTCCATTTGTGTCTGAGTCCTTCATAAAAGTTGTAGGTCTATCTCTTAGCTTTCCAACCCATCCTCTTGTGTCCAATTTGAAGATATATAACTCAACTTATGGCTGAAACACCCAAACTGACTCTGTTTGTGTTGGGCCACATGCATCACTGAGTTTAGTGCCCATTTTGACCACTATAATGACAAGATTAGGTTCTGAATTCTTCATAAAGGTTGTTTCCCTGTGTCTTGAGAATTCTCTCGTTCTAGATTGGTTTAATTTGAGTGTGGAGTTTAGTAGGAATTCAATAAACAATGGACTTGGTTCTGCTGAATCAGGTCTGGTCTGTCAGTCTGTGTTCCTAGCTTTGTTTTGTTATCTTCCATATTGATCTGGGCTTCGATCCCTTCATAACATTTGTAGGATTTTGTCTTAGCTTTCTAACAACGCTAATTTCATTTAATTTGGAGACCCATAGCTCCGGTTATGTTTTAAAAACACAGCAAAGGTCCATGTTATTTTTATGCTGGAAATTTTCTATGTTAAGTCATTTTGTTTAAGTATGAGAATTTTTATGAATTACTTAAGTTTAAATTAAGTTTTTATTATGAGAAGACTAAAGAAAATGAATTTTATGAGAAATTTTTTTGGGCTCTAATATACTTGGTGTGAATTTGATGCATGATTTGATTTTATTATGTATGATGAGCATGCTCGGCATTTGATGCTATTATGATAAGAAGCTATGATCATATGCTAGGCACGTGGGGTGTCTTATGTTAGGGCGGACGCGCTCTATATGTTATGAAAAGGTTGGTGACCTAAAGCCATTATGAATAAGCTATGAAAACTTATCTGCTTCTTTTTCTCCTAAGTGTATGTGAGCCCTTATACAATATTTTTAAGGAAGTGAAATAAAAGAGATCACATTATGTTAATAACTCTTAATTTACCACAACTTATTTATGATATCAAATGAATTTCTAAAGCATGATGTGTTGGTGTGCATATGTACTGCATGTTCAAATTTAATCATTTATGTATATAAATGATTGTTTTTAAGTATGTTGTCATCACAACATTGGTTTGTTGTGTTTTATGAGCACCACTGAGTTTTATACTCAGCGCATTGATTTTATCATGCGCAGGTTGGAGATTGTGCTTGCTGCTTAAAGACCTGAAGAGTAGCATCAGAGTTGAAGAGATCTTTTGGTAGTTGATTAGTATTTTATGTAACTAAAAATTATGGCATGTATAAGTATTACATTTTTGGAGACTGTATTATTTCATTTATAACTTAAGCATGTTATTGTAAATTATTTTGGTGTATATATATTGGGAGATAAACTTGGACTTATTTAATGGTTAGAACATTAGAAGTTGATATATTTAAATGAATGTATTGAAGTGATGAATATTATAATGTTATTGAGGAACTATGAAGTTATGAAATTATAGAAGTGCTATTGTGTTGTTATTGGAGTTTGATGGGGTTTAGAGTTTGAATTTGGGAGTGCTTTGCATTCATATGTTTGTCAACTTCTATTTTTAGGGGAAACTCTTGCAGTTTTTCTGTAGGATTCTCCCAAATCATTTTCAAAATAGAAAACTATTACTTGCTAAACTTATGAATACTAAGTCACTTCTAATTCATAATATGATTGTTTGATTTATATGTAGGTTAGAACGGTGCCTCCGGCACCGAATGTGGCATCCACCGTCGGGTCTTTCGGGATCGGGCGGCGGGTGTTACAGCATTCACATCATCAATTTGGCAAATAATTTGCCTCAATTAATTAAGTTCAGGCTAACATGCCCGGTTAATCAATAATCGTGGTATTAAAGCCTAAAATCCGACAATATTGGCCAAAAAAGCCTAGTTAATCAATAACTATAGTGAAATTGCCTTTATTTCGAACAAATCCGGCTTAAGTCCAATTAATCAATAATTGTGGCTAAATAGCTTTCATTAAACATGTTTTTTTTTTCTTGGCAATCAAATTGCCTACATTGCAATTCAGTTGATCACTTTTGGCAAATAAATTGCCTATAAGTAAGATTAACTACTTTCAGCGACAAATCGCTTAAATCAATTCTTTGGCAAAATGCCTTAAATTAATCAACCTTTTTTGGCTAAAAGCCTTTGAATAATCATTTTTGGCGACAATCGCCTAAATAATCATCTTTTGGCAAACAAATTGCCTAAATCAATCTTTTTTGGCTAAAAGCCTTCAAATTAATCAATCTTTTGGCTAAAAGCCTTAAAATCAAGCATTTTGGCGACAATCGCCTAAATCACATCAATTTTTGGCAACAATTGTCTAAATCAATCTTTTGGCTAAAAGCCTTAAATCAACACTTTTGGCAACAAACGCCTAATCAAATCAAATCAATCAATTCTTTGGCAAAATGCCTCAACAAAATGCACAAAGCATACACACACTCATGCATAAAGCATACCCATTCAAAGCCCTTTTAAAAAGGCCTATCAAACTACATTGACTTTGATCTTCCATTCAAACGGAAGTACGTAGGCACGTTTGGGATTTAACCCCGAGCGGCAAGTCGAAATCACATAAACATTTTCATGGGTCCAATTACATCATTTACCCTGCAAAGCATTCATTGTTTTGGTTAGTTCATCAGCATGACATAGTCTCGGGATCCACCTCGGGTTCGTAGACCATGCCTTGAACATTGGGTTAATTAATCTAGTAATTAGGTTAATTAAAATCGGAGTCACTTAGGGTTTTTTTCTAGTTTACCCTAAAATAATTAAACAAGGTGGCGACTCACACACTCACGTGCATTTTTGCCTTTAGTCATATGCATAACATGCATTTTGGCATTTGGGGAGGGGTTCACAGCTACCTCATCAATTCTTGACTCAGCTTCAGATTCATCAGTCTGAGAAGAAACAAGACGGTCCCAAGCTGTAGTATAGTTCTCCTGAAAATAAAAAATTAATAATCAATGCAATTGCAAGCTTTATTATATTGAACTTTGTACATCTTCGCAATGAGTAGAGGGTAAATGTAAATATTATTCATTGTTACTTACATTGACACTCACCGCACGTCTATCGACAAACGTATTAAGATCGTGGCCCTTCGTGTGAGTGTATGTAAACACCTCAATCGGTGTTGGCTCAAGACCTAATTGTTTAGTCTATAATGAATTTTTATGCATGATATATTAATATATATAGTGTCCTTTCATCAAACATCAGTTTCATATACTGTGACTAGTTGACTTACTAATAATCGAGCTGTCTTTATAGCAGATATTGATCCGCCTGTGTGTCGAGAAGGTCCTGCTCCATCACCGCCAGTTTCACTGCGCCTGTTTGGTGCAAGTATCTCCCGCTTTCTCTTGAATGTAGGATCCTCCTAAGCCTTTTGCCAGCTCTCCCATATCTCTTGAGACACGCGATGCTGCTTCGTACTGCTTCTTCTCATCCTATAGGTGAAGTCAGCATATCGATCAGCGCATAACTTCTCCCAGGCCACTTTCAGCATAGCCGTAATTGCCTCGTCCCATATGAAATGCTTCTGCAAAAAATGAAAAATAGCATTTCAATACTAAGGAGGTATCTTGATGAATTGTAAACATTGAATGATGATATAACTTAAACCAAAGCGTACCTAAAACTCTTCCCAATAAAAGTCTCTCGCCTGTTGTGGTACGACATCCCATGTGTATCCTTTTTTATGTAGTTGTAGCTTGATTATCCTCATAATTTGCCTCGATACTCGAGAAGATGGATATATGCTGAGAAAAAAAACACAAGTGAAATATAATTGGACGAAAGCACCACAATCTGAACAAAACATGCCTTTGGAAAAAGTGAATAAGTACTTACTGTCCCGCTACCAAGCTGAGGCTGATACGTGGATCTAATGAAGATGCAAAAGAAGTGACAAATGCTATAAATGCAGATAAATAATTAATATATAATTGAAATGACAGTAATGACATTTATGATTACCTTGCACAGTAGGTGACTGTGCAGCTAGTGGAGACTGTACTGGTCTAGAAATGAGGGTAGAAGAGGAAGGAACAGAAGGAAGTGATGGCTGCAGTACTGGTCACTGAGCAGAGGATCAAGCCCCAGATGTACCTGAAGAAGAATGAGGGATAGTCCCTCCTCGTCCATGGGCACTGTGTCCTGGGCCACGACCTCCTTGCGAACCACTGTCGGACGCGTCTGAATCAAACGCTCTGTCCCTAGCCATCTGTACTGCAGATATCAGAACCTAGATAAATGAATTTATACAATTATATGAATTGTAGAACATGTGGTAAATATGAGTAAAGAAAGTTAATAACATTGAAATTCTTCGTTAATAATATTAATTAGATATACATTTATCAATATGTAACAGTAAAACTGCTCCAAGTATTAAGTGTCTTCAATATCATCTGCTTCCTCCTCCTCTTCATCTTCTTCCTCTTCGTCATATTCATCTTTTGAGGTACCTATGATGATTTGATCTTCTTCCTCTTCATCATCCAATGCTCCTATTTCAACATAAGATCGGCTTTCATCATCCAATCTATCCGTTAAATCTTCAACAACTTGCATCGGTTGCGTATCAACCCTAACTTCTTGAAATGGCTCCGATACTGCGAGTGAAGCAGATTATTTGGTTTCAAGTGCATGAACAACTGATATAGCCTTGATTTTACACACTGCCATCCAATCGCAACGATCTCGTTTAAACGATGGATATGGGACATAGTACACCTATGCAGCTTGCATTGCCAGCACAAAAGGTTCATACTTTGTATATCTTCTTCTTTGATTAATATCTACCAGATTATACTTAGGATGAACCTTCGTGCCAATGTTTGGCGTAGGATCAAACCATTAACATTTGCATAAGATTGTGCACTTCATTGGTAGATATGGATATTCTAACTCTAAAACCTCAACCAATTTCCCATAAAAATCGTTTGACATGTCACTGTAGTTTCATCTCTTTATGCAAACACCGTTGTTCATTGTCTTTCCGCTTCTCCCATAACCTTCAGTGTGAAACTTGTAACCATTTACAAAGTAGCCAGAGTAGGAATTAGCAACCGGTAGAGGTCCCTTTGCTAGATCCGTAATGAATCAGTTACCAATATCGATTCCCAAGCTTCGAGCCTATGGGAAATAGTAATGACACGAGTGAGATTTAATAAATGTACATTCCATGTTGTGTACATTGAAAGTAACTTACATAATATTTGAACCATTCTGCAAATTCGTAGTCCAGTTTTGCATCAAATGCAGTATCAGTCAAATTGGGATTTTGAAGCCGCAAAAGATTGATATATTTCTTGTTTATGAATGAACCAAATTACCATAAGTATGATTTAACTACGCCCCACACCGGGTTTAGACTGTGTACAATATGTATACTTACTATACAAATGGTGTAATCTCTTCGTAATTCAACAAAATATAGGTTTGAGCCGCTCGTATCTCTGCATTAGTCAATCGTCTTTTTTTTTATTTACCAATCATATGCCCAGGATAGGTGAAAATTGTTACATTTCCTTCAAACTCGGATTCTATTCGATCTCCTCTGTCATCGTTACGTTGCACTCTTCGATGCTTGGTGAAAACGTGTTGTTCAAAGTAGTGTGAACAGAAGGTGGAAGCTTCTTCCACCAAATATGCATTGCAAATTGAACCCTCGACCTTTGCCTTATTGCGCACATTCTTTTTAATTTTCTGCAAGTGTCTATCATTGTACAATGCCAATATGTAAGTATGAGTTCAAATAAATGATGTAATGATTAGAATGGGATGTTAGTGATTCACCTCTCAAATGGATACATCCATCAATATTGTACTAGTCCTGCTACACGACATTCATAGGGCAAATGAACCGGCAGATGTTCCATAGAATCAAAGAAGCCGGGGGGAAAAATTCGCTCCAATTTGCATATCACTACTGGGATTTCTCGCGCTAATTGGTTCATATCATCGCATCGGATAATAGTCATTGTCAATTGCTTGAAAAAGAATCTCAATTCTGTCATTGCTTCCTAAATTTTTCTTGGTAATGATTCCCGGAATGCCACAGGGATCAATCTTTGCATGAAAACATGACAGTCATGGCTTTTCATGCCAAACAATCTGTACTTCCTCATGTCCACACATCTACCCATATTTGAACAGTATCCATCTGGAAACCTTAATGATTGTACCCATTTGCACAATAATTGCCTTTGGGGTTTATCTAAACAATAAAATGCCTTTGGAAACTTACCAGTAAGTACAGATTGCTCGAGTTCTGGTCAACGACAAATTTCCTTCATGTCTTCTCTCGCTTTTGCGTTATCCTTGGTTTTCCCTTTAATGTTCATGACAGTGTTGAATAGATTTTCAAATACATTTTTTTCTATGTGCATCACATAAAGGTTATGATGGATAAGAAGTGAACTCCAGTGTGGCAAATCTGAGAAGATGCTTCGCTTTTTCCACCCGCTATTCCTGCCAATTCTTGCATTTGCCTCATTTGCACCTAACTCTGTAACTTTCATAAGCCCCAGATCTTTAATTTCTTGTAATATTTCAGCTCCAGACTTCACAGGCAGAAGGGGTTCAACAATAGTCGTGTTCTTTCTAAAGCATTGTCGATTTCTCCTCCAAGGGTGAGATTCTGGTAAGAATTTGCGATGACAATCAAACCAACATTGTTTACCTCCATTTTTTAGTGTAAATGCATTAGTGTTTTCCATGCAATGAGGACAAGCCAATTTGACTGCTGTACTCCACCCAGATAACATTCCAAATGCTGGAAAATCACTGATGGTCCAAAGTAAAGCTGCTCGCATTATGAAATTCTGATTGGTCGAAATATCGAACGTTTCAACCCCATATTCCCATAAATAATTAAGTTCGGCAATCAAAGGCTGCAGAAACACATCAATTTTGTGTTTCAGATTAGTAGGGCCAGGAACAATAACACACAAAAACATATATTTATCTTTCATACACATTGACGGTGGTAGATTATATGGTGTGACAATGACAGGCCATGATGAATATTGTTGTCCTGATTGGCCAAACGGCTAAAACCGATCAGTACAAAGCCCCAATCTCACGTTTCTCATATCAACAGCAAACACAGGATGAATGTTATCAAAATGTTTAAATGTTATCAAAATGTTTCCATGCTTCAAAGTCTGACAGATGAGTCATTATACCATCCTCATATTCATGCAAAGCATGCCATGTCATGTGTTCAGCTGTTGCCTTATATGCATATAACCTTTGAAGGCGAGGAACAAGAGGGAAATAATACATCTTCTTGAAAGCCTTCTCTCTTTGTACTCTCCCAGTCCCTTGACCCCGCCGTTAATATCTTGGAAGATTACAAAACTCGCAGTCTCTGAAATCTGAGTCAACGTCCCAGTATATCATACAATTATTATGACAACAATCAATCTTTTCAACGGGTATTCCCAATCCCCGAACTAATTTTTTTGTCCAATAAAAATTATCAACCATTGAATGGCCTTCAGGCAACATTTCCTTTGCTAACTGCACAAAATCATCGTAACATCTTTCTGAAAAATGGTGCTCTGCTTTCATGTGTAGTAATCGTGCCACAACAGTAGAACTGAATGATTCTTGCATCCAGGCCACAGTTCATTGTTAGCTGCACTTAGCATGTCAAACAATTGTTGTGCTGCTACGTTTGGTGAGTCCTCCATATTATCTCAATGACATTCTACTCTACTCGCATCGATTACCATATCATTGCATTGATTACCATACCGAAATTGATAAGGCTGACCTTCTAAAACTTACCGTAATAGAGTGGCCTGACCCACTGGAAACTCGAGGTTCACCATGATGTATCCATTCGTAATAATCTTCTACGAACCCATTTTTGCACAAATGAAGTTTCACTGTATCGATGTCTAAGAATGCTCTATTTCGACACTTCTTGTGATTATATGGACACCTCAACTTATTACCATCCATACAACTAGGATTACCAACTGCAAACTGTATAAACGCCTCCAATCCTTGCAAGAACTCTTGTCTTAATATCCCATTAACTTCGAACCTCCAGTACATCCAATCTCGATTAGTTCGCATTTTTTTTACCTAATTAACACTGTGTTTATAAAGGGAAAATTATATGTAATTGCATTAGTCTAAACTATCCTTAAAACATGCCACAATGTAATGTTCAGTTTACACTTCTAACTTACTAAGGTTATTTCTATAATAAGGGTAACTATATATAAATGTAAACTCACTAAGTTCATTTATTCAATACAAATATATATATATATATATATATATATATATATATATATATATATATATATATATATATATATATATATATATATATATATAAACCTACTATAATAAAGGTAAGTGTACTATTCCACATATTGAATTTTTAGGAAAAAAATTCGGCAGCATTTCGGTACAACACAATCAAATCTCAAATACAAAGACACTTCAATAAACACTTCTATATCATACTAACATTCTCTAAAGGCAAAATGGCCACTACTAGGCCTCCAATCCAAACGCATCATTCATTTAAAAAAAACATATTTAAGAATAATAATCGCAATAATATATAAAAAAAGCATATTCTTACTAGTTTTTTGTTTGCTTAATATTTAAGAATAATAACAAAATGGACTAGTTTTTTCTTTTTTAATATGTGTTATACATATTTGCACTCGTTATTCTACTCGTAATGTTTTTTTTAATTTTTTACTTATGACATACTTAAAATATAATGATATTTTAAATTGACAAAATAATTTAAATTAGGTTTAAAATTAATGATTTAAACTAAATAAATTAACTATCATTTACTCTTTTAATTTTTTTTATAATTAGCTATTAAAAATTAACTATCATTTATAATACTTAACACTATTAAAAAACTAACTAATTTGTTTTGCACTTAACATGACATGAAACTTGCTTCTAATTGTTATATATTTTTTTATTTTTTTCCATTTAACTCATTCCTAAATTTATTAATCTTTTTATGTTCTTCTATATAATAATAATAACAATAACAATAACAATAACAACAACAATATTATTACTAATTAGGTAATAATAATAATAGTAATAACAATAACAATAATAATAATAATAACAATAACAATAACAATAACAATAATAATAATAATAATAATAATAATAATAATAATAATAATAATAATAACAAATTTAATAACAATAATAATAATAATAATAATAATAATAACAATAACAATATTAATAATAATAATAATAATAATAAATATAGAATAATTTCAAATAACCCAATCAAATATACCAAAATCGCAAAAAAAAAAAAAATCGCAAAACTTACCTCAACTAATGTCCAAATAGCGCGAACAACATTGAGGAGTGACTGGACCTGCAATTTTTTTGTAGTGTAAATCGTTGAAATCACTTAAGCATAGCCAAGGTTTTGAATCTCTACATTCTAAAGCTCTCAACAAATTCCATGATTGGCGTCTTCTGATTCTTTCAGGATACCCATAGAAACTAGTCACCCTTATCCACCTATTTTCCATAAAAACATTGCAGTCTATAAAATTTAACGAAAAACCACTTGTAGATATATCGTATCTTTCTAGAGAACCGCCAAACCTCCACCCCTTCCCATTCTGTCCACTACAAAATTGTTTGAGAACCCCAGTTGTTGATGAACTTGCACTACTTTGCTTTCTTGCGCTAATGTCTCAATAAGAAAAATCAACACTGGCTTATATCTCAAGGTCAACTCCTTGAGAACATGCACTCTACGGGGATTGCCAAGTCCCCAACAGTTCTAGCATAAGGTATTCATATTGCCCGCTATCCAGGATACTAGGAGCAACTGATATAAAGGGGGAAGATGCCACAATCGGATCCGTAGATTTAGAAACGACTAAAGCTGATTGTTTCTGTGGTCGTGGTCTCTTCTTTCCATCATCAACCTTTACTATGGCTTCATTTTCAAGGTGTCCCAACTTCTCACGCCTAACACATCTAAATCCATAAATCCAACACCCTCACATTCCTGAATTCACTCGATAGAGTTCCCATGAAAGCCCTCTTGAACTTGTGCACCTTAAGGAATTATTGTTTAAAAATTTGTCTGTTACCTCGACTCCCATCAACCTTCATCATGCACCCCTCCCCCTCTTCTTATAACCAAACACTTGATTTTTGAGCCTGTCTAAGTAAGGGAACCCTTAGATTATCATCCCATGCAAATTTGATATAATCCTTCCTTAACTACAAGTGCAATTCTCAAAAACTGTCGATATGTCCCAGTTTCCCACATAAAAAATAGAACACAGATAAATGTTCATAGCGGAAAAGAACAAAGAATGCTCCACCACTTGGTATTATAATTTTCTTTTTCCTTCGTAGCGGCTTCCTAATATCCAACCGGACCTTGACTCTTATAAAAATTGGCATTTGAGCAGCTGGTACTTTACCATCATACTTAAGGAATTTCCCAACGATTGTGCTACTGACTCCAACATCAAATCTTTGGGGAGATCATGCATCTGGACCCAAAAGTTTTGACAGAGATTTTCGTAAGTATACGAAATCGCAATAAGTAATATAGAGTGAGAGAGTATCGTATCCACAGGATTGTATATCAAGTACCAAAATTTTGTTAACCTATTATTATTTAAACGAAAATAATTGGAATTATTTTAAGGAATTAAATTAAACAAATAAAATAGAACAAAAGAGATCAAGCAACAGTATTTGAATAAAAGAAACCAAAGATTTTAAAACTACTAGGGAATTTGATTTCACTTAATTCTATCCAATTTATTTTATTAGTTTGTTAATCAATTTTAATTATTCAAGTAGCAAAAACAACCCTAAAATCACTAACAAGCTCTTCCGATGTATTGTTAACTATTCTTATCCGGTCTAATTACCTATCTTCCAATAGCGCAATCAAACATAAATTAAATCATTAAGTTTTATGGTTGTTTTGTGAATTCATAACTTAAGGTCATTAACTTATGAAAACCCCCCTTGAGTCAAACCATATAGCTTCCGCATCAAGTTGTTATTCTCAAGTAATTTATTACATTTTTCATATCAAAAACCCTTCTCCCGATAGTGATTAATGAAATAATTCAATCCAGGGGAGAAACTCTGCCTGGGAGCTTTAAGTTCAATAATAAATTATAACAAGAATAACGAAAAGCAAATCTAATATTATAAATTGGAATCGAATTAAGCTACATCAAATCCCTAGTATGAGAGTTTAGCTAGACATAGTAATTAAATAAAACTCAGTAATACTTGAATAAATCTTCATAATCAGTAATGAACAATGAAAAGAAAATAAGATTAAGAGTTCAGAGATAAAAACTAGGCAACAGCTATGTGGATGGCTTCATTGAATCTTGACACAAATCTTGGGTGCTTGAAATCTTTGAGAAAGAAAATTATGTAGAAAATATACTCAAATTCGAGATGCCTCTACAATGAATAGCTCCCTTCTTTATATAGACCTCCCGGAGGAAAATCTGACTCTGTTTAGGAAATAGAATCCTTATAAAGTACGAAATCTTCTTTGGAGATCATAACTGATTAGGCCTTAGATTTCTTCTTAGTTAGGACTCTTCTCTCTTCCTAAATAGGTTTAGATCTTGTTTTGCACGTTTAGGAATATATCTGAGGCAGGCCCATGTGAGAAAAAGATTGGCTTGCGTTTTTAGTTCAAGTCAGCTCTGCCTTCGTAGCAAGAGCGCGCCATCTAGCACGGCTTGGGCATGCTAGAGTCTGGAACTATGAATGGTTAAGCATGGGTCGTGCCATGCAACACGCTCAAAGGAGTCTTTGTGGCACGGGCGTGCGCTGTAGTACGGCTAAGGCGTGCTAGCCCCTGACTCTCCACTTGATTTTCCTTAGTTTTAGCAAGGGTGTGCTAAAGTGCACGGGCTGGTCGTGCTAAAGTGCACGGGCTGGTCGTGCTAAAGTCTGAGTATTTTGCTTTGTAATGCTCTTTCCTGTGCCAAAACCCTGCAAATTTCTTTCAGATCAAATGGATTAAGATTCAAGGAAGCTTTGAACAAAAATTATGCTTAAAATGAAGTAAAAATAAATCAAAGTGATAAAATTTACTAAAATTCTAATTAAAAACTATACTAAAAATACTGTAGAACTGACACCTATCAAGTTTGCAGACAATAACGGAACAACCGAAGGATCCTCTCCCTGCTTCAATTGCTGCCAAACCAGTAGATGCTTATTAAAATGCCATGGAGAACCTACTTACACTCATTCTAGATCAATTTCATCGAAGAACCGAAACATGTAACGCTTGGCAATAAGGTCTGTGATAATGACTCCCTCTAACGGATGCCATAAATCTGCAAAGGTGGTTCACATAGACATGAAGATAATAGAATTGAGAGTCAAGAACATGCCTACCATGCAAAAATCTTACGTCATTTGCACCTCTCCCAAGCCATCTGTAATCTTGTACCCCTCCTCCTCTTCCTCATTGATAGCAAGTGACTCAAAATGATGCTCCATACTAACAAAACACTAGGATAGGTCAAAACTAGCACATGTAGGGTTTCAAAGAAAAAAAATCAGAACAGGTCGGTTTAAGGGATTGTTAATCTCGCAAAAAAAGTGTAGATGCATCCCCTCTAGTGGAGAACTGGTGGAGGGAACAAGTTATAGATGTAAAGACGGCGGCTATGGCTATGATGAATAGATTATAGGCTGAAGAAAAAGGGTTTTAGGGTTTTAATGTAAAAAAGAGAGGCGGAGAATAATGCTATTGGAGCATAAAGAATCCAAAACTAGTCAATTGAAAGTTAAAAAAGACTATTTTTAATGGAAGGACCAGAGTAATAATAAAATTATAAGTCAAGGAACTTATAATTAGTTTTTGAAAATCGAGATCCTTGTATATTAATTTAAGTATAATTTAAGGACAAATTTTAATTTTCTCATTTAATTTCTTATTGTCATTTATAAATTTAATTAATTAATATCTCTCAAATTTCAATGATTGTGAGTACCGATTGCTCATCATTTTCCTAATTCCATATGATTCCATTTAATCCAAATATTTATTAAATGAATTATTTATCAAATTCTTCTTGTCACTAACTTATATTTTCCTCTTATAATCGAGTCATTCCGTTTAAAATGTGAGCTTTTTACCGTTAGTTAGATACACTTTTTAGACAAAATATGCTCACTTTTTAAATGAAAAAAGCTCACTTTTTGGACGGAAGGACCTGACAGTGGGATGAAGTATAAGTTATGAACATCAAAATGATTTCTTAAATATAAAGAGATTTAAGTGTCAATTTAGACGTAATTTAGAGACACAATTATATTTTACTCTCGTTAGAATTATTTTCTTTTCAAATTTCGGGGCCATTGCCCCCTTTGGCCCTAACATAGCTTTGTCCATGGTTATACATACAGAGAAAATAGAGGTGCTTTTATACTACCTCTATTCTATAATACTTGTTATTCTTTAGTTTGTAATTGTATATTTAATAATAAAATATTAAATTAATGGTTTAAATCAAATATTTTAAATTTTTCAAAATTTTTTTAAAAGAATTTAATAGAATGTTTAACTCTAACCCTAATTAGTAACTAATATATATTAATATGTTTAGAAACTCAAGAGGTAACTCACAATAAAAAGCTGAGTTAAAATTCATTTCCTTCCCATTTTTTGATCGTTTGGCTTGTTGCACTTACAGTTGAAGTCGTCTAGCAATCAAGGAAAATTTATTGTTCTTCTCTTCTTTTTTTTTCTTTATTTTTTAAGTGATCAAATGTTAGAGTTTTATATTGTCTCTTTGAGGAACAATAACAAAATAAACGAAAAAAGAAGAAAAAGACAAAATTTTGTTTGTTGTCACATTGCTTTTATAGTTTTGACTAAACTATTGTTTAGTGTTTAATGGTTATTGATTTTTAATTTGTTTATTTGTTTTTGCGTGTTGTGAGAGTTTTGAATGACTAAATATACTGTTTTATTCTTTGTGGGTAAGCAGCTTCTAGCCTTCTATAGCCTGTCTTGGTTCTTGCAAAAGCCAAATGGAACAAACAGATTTCCTTTTAACAAATAATGACCAATCCTTCTTCTTTGAAATTTTATTACGTTTCTACTATTTTTGTAACTATTTCTTGCTACCTATTGGACACTGACTAAACAAGTTTATGTTCTTTTTTTTACTGTTTTGAGGATACATTAGCCTAAAGAATTGTGCTATTTATATTAATTAAGGCCTCATTTAGCTCTAAATTCTAATACTTTTATCTTCTACGTTCATGACTTTCTTAATTTAGTAGTTTAACCAATAAAAAAGAATGCTGACTACAATTAGTATACTACACAAAAAAAAAAAAAAAAAAAAAAAAATATATATATATATATATATATATATATATATATATATATATATATATATATATGATTTTGAGGTGTGTAATTAGTAGTTGGAGAACCAGTATATTTTTGAATTGGATTATAACTTGTTATACTTTTAATTTTATTTTAATTAATCAAACACTTCAATTTAAAAAATGACACTTATTAGACATTAATTTAAATTATTAAATTAAATAATTTAATTTTTTGTGAAAAAATCATAAAAACTATTGATATTATAAAAAAGGAATGTAACCAGCCTTATTTATTTTTTTATTAATTTACTTCTTATGATAACTATGACATTTTTTTATTAATTTACTTCTTACGATAACTATGACACCTTTTTATATAGTCTTTTGAAAATTTTTATTTGTATTTAAATCATTAATAAGTAAAATAATACTAATTGTAAGTGTTTTAATATTAGATGTTTGGAGTGATAATTTACCAATTCCAATTGATGAAGAAAATGTCAATCCTCAACCCACCAAAGAGTAAATGCATCTTCTAAGACGACTACAAAGAGGAAACAAATGACTACAAAGAGGAAACAAATAGCTCCCAAATCTATAGCATGGGAACACTTTGATCGAAAGATGAATCCTAATAAAGGTGTGGTTGCTCAATGCAAGCATTGTGATTTACAATACACTTACAATACAACGAGGCATGGCATAAGTGGTTTGTTGGCACATTTAGAAAGATGTCCTAAGTATCCTTACACTAGGCCTTCAGATCTTAAGCAAACTCAACTCAATTTTCCATGTGTTACAAAAGGTAATGATAGTAATGGTAACCTTAAGTTTCAAAGACAATTGGATCCAATTGCTTTAAGAAAGGCTATATTATACATGGTCATTGTTGATGAACTACCTTTTAAGTTTGTTGAAGGTCAATGATTTAAATTTTTTTGTAGTGTTGTAGACCCATCTTTTCATGTTCTCTCACGTATCACAATGGATAAGGTTGCCACTAACTTTATCTTGATTCAAAATTGAAACTTAAAAAAAGCTATCTCAAAGGACAGTATGTCTCATAAATGATACATGGACTTTTGTACAATAAATTAATTGTATGTGTCTCACTGCACATTATATTGATCATAATTTAAAATTGCAAAAGAGAATTATAAGTTTTTGTCCAATCACTAATCATAAAAGTAACCAAAGTGGTAAAATAATTGAGAGATGCTTACTATATTGGGGCACTAAAAAGGTTTTTACTATCACAATTGATAATGCAATTTCTAATAATTTAGCTATTTCTTATATAAAGAGGAGAATTAACAGTTGGGATGGTACTGTCTTAGATGAAAATTTTCTTCACATGAGATATGTGGCTCATATAATTAATTTGGTGGCAGGAGATTGTCTAAATGATATGAAACAATCAGTACTTTGTGTTAGGAAAGCTGTAAAATATGTGGAACAATCTCCATCAAGATTAGAAAAATTTAAGAAATATGTGTTAGATGAGAAAATTCAAAGTAAAAAGTTATTATGTCTTGATGTTTCTACTAGATGGAACTCTACTTATATGATGTTAGATACTGCTTGTAAGCTTCAAAACACATTTGATAGGTATGATTTAGAAGATTCTCATTATGAAAGTGTGAACCCTTCCCCCGAAAACATAGGCATATAATGCATATGACTAAGGGCAGAAATGCACGTGAATGTATGAGTCGCCACATTATTTAATTATTTTAGGGTAAACTAGGAAAAAACCCTAAGTGACTCCAATTTTAATTAACCTAATTACCAGATTAATTATCCCAATGTTAAGGCACGATCTTCGAACCCGAGGTGGATCCCGAGACCATGTCATGCTGATGAACTAACCAAAAAAATGAATGCTTTGCAAGGTAATTGGACCAAATGGAATGTTTAAGTGATTTCGATGATTTCGACTTGCCGCTCGGGGTTAAATCCCAAACGTGCCTACGTACTTCCGTTTGAATGGAAGATCAAAGTCAACGTAGTTCGATAGGCCTTTTTAAAAGGGCTTTGAATGGGTATGCTTAATGCATGGGTGTGTGTATGCTTTGTGCATTTTGTTTAGGCATTTTGCCAAAGAATTGATTGATTTTCTGTTTTAGGCATTTGTTGCCAAAAATGTTGATTTAAGGCTTTTAGCCAAAAAGATGGATTTAGGCAACTTGTTTGCCAAAAGTTTATGTGATTTAGGCGATTGTCGCCAAAATTGATTGATTTTAAGGCTTTTAGCCAAAATGAATTGATTTAAGCAATTAGTTTGCCCAAAGTGTTTGATTGGGCGATTGTCGCCAAAATTGGTTGGTTTTAAGGCTTTTAGCCAAAAGATTGATTAATTAAAGGCTTCTGCCAAGACTTTGTTTTAAGCGATTTGTCGCTAAAAAAGATTAATCTCACTTATAAGCAATTTGTTTGCCAAAAGAGATCAATTGAATTGCAATGTAGGCAATTTATTGCCAAGAAAACGTGTTTAATTAAGGCTGTTTAGCCACAATTATTGATTAATTGGACTTAAGCCGAACTGTTTGAAATAAAGGTAATCACACCATAGTCATTGATTAACTAGGCTTTAGCCAATATTGTCGGATTTAGGCTTTAATACCACGATTATTAATTAACCGGGCATTTAGACTAAACTTATTTAATTGAGGTAGTTTATTTGCCTAATGATGACGTGAATGCATTTATGCAATTCTAGAATTAGGAGTAGAAGAGAAACATGCAAGAAGTGCTAAGATTAAATAGGCAGAGTTTCGTTTATGTACCTAACTTAATCGACGGCCGCTTCTTAGCTTCAGCTTGAAAAACTCTGGATTAAGCTCCTCGTTTGGGGAATATTAATTAATTTAATTCAATTTAAGTGACCAAATATCACAACAACACAATAATAAAAGCCTATGCTAAATGCAGAAAAGCGGTAAAGAATCGCAAGGAGCGTAGGGGAGAAGGAGCGTCCGTCAACACAGATTGAGTGAGTAAAAACGGAGTGCCGGGGCTACATTTATAGGCAAAATCCGAACTGGAGGGCGGCTGCTGCCGCCGAGGCCGGCGGCCTCTGCAGCCGAAGCCGGCAGCAGGAGCCGCCGTGTCCGGCGGCATCCGTCGCCGCCGTGGCTGTCAGGTTTGCTAATTTTTCGCTTCGGAGGCTTTTTCGGGAGTTCCGGACCTCCAAAAAATATTTCGGGACCAGTTCTGCGATCCTCGTAATTTTCCGGACGTTTCAAGTACCATATTGGCATACTTTCGGTGAACTTTCCGAATGGCCTCCGATCCGGCCGGACTGTTTGCAGTCCGAAAAAACTGGCTTTTTGAGCCTCAAAATTTGGGTATTCACAGTTGCCCCCCACCGGCAACCATAAGAAAAGATTTATGGGAGTCGGTTGTTGTCCGAAATACAAATTTTGAAGGCGAAAATCGTACGCGTCCAGAAGACCCGCCTTTTGGCTATTTGCTTATAAATAGCTTGAAATTCTCACTTTTCATTCATTCTAAACTCTCCAAATCAAAGAGTTCACTCAAATTCTCTCAACTTCCTCATCATGACTTCTCCGAGCCACAGCAGCGACGAGGATTTTCTATAGTCTCTGGGGATTTCCCTCGAGGAGGTCAATGTTATGGCGGACGCTAACACTCACACCTCCATAACTGGCATCTATGCCCAGGTAAGCTCCCTTTCACTTTTGTTTGTTTTAATTATTTCTTGGGCCTTAGAGGCCAAAATGTAGATCTTTGGGCCTCTGTGGCCAAACTGTGGATTTTTGGGCCTTAGGGGCCAAAATGTGAATTTTTGGGCCTCTGTGGCCAAACTGTGAATTTTTGGGCCTTTGGGGCCAAAATGTGAATTTTTGGGCCTCTATGGCCAATTGTGAATTTTTAGGCCTTAGGGGGCAAAATGTGAATTTTTCCTGCACTTACTGTTTTATTAGTATGCATGCTAGGGTAGAACTAAGATATTATCCTTAGTAAGGAACCGAGGAATAACTCTTAGATTGCTTTACCTTTTAGGACCCCCGTATTAAATTGGATGTGGGTGAGAGTTCTGTGGCCGAAATTCCAATCGAGATATTCGATCACCATAACCCAGTTGGAGCGATTATCAGTCCGTCTTATCTGGGCTACCTGAGGCATTTTGACATGGGTCGGAGCAGCCACAAGGAGTTACTGGGCGCCTTGGCCGAGAGATGGTGGGACACCACTAATACTTTCCACTTTTCTTGGGGTGAGTTGACAATGACCCTGCGGACTTTTCTGTGATCTCCGGGATCCCTTTTGGCATTCGGCTGATCGAGCTATATGATGACTGGAGGACAGAGATCTCCCCTGACCGGATGGTGGAGCTGATTGGGATAGACCTGCCTCGGATTGTCGGACCAGGCTCTGCTACTCCCGCTTTGAGCTTTTCCAGACGCTGGTTATCCCTCCAGGCCCCTGACATCTATGCTAGATACAGGCGGGGAGAGCTGACGGCTACTCAGGTGGCCAGATTCACTTTATTGCTGTTGTTTGCTTCAACCTTCTGGTCCAACAGGAAAGAGAAGTTTAATCCTTCTATCTTGAGGAGTTTGGAAAATCTGGCCCATTTGGAGGAGTACGACTGGGTCGGTGCTATTCTGAGCCGCATGTACGACGACATGTGTGATCTGAGTCGAGGCCACTGTAAACTCAGCGGGACCTATTACTTCTGGGAGGTAATGTAAAGAACATTCTTCCTTTCTGTGTTTTTCTGTTTATCTTGATTTTTCTTTCTCACTGATTCTTGTTTCTGTTTTGCAGACTTGGGCATTTGAGTACTTTCCTTACACTCGACCAGAGCTGATTCATACAGATCTTGGATTAGGGCTGGTGCCTTCGGCTTGGAGATGGTACCGATCAAACCTTCATACCCTTCGGCGCAAGAAATCGCTGAGGGACCTGAGAGCCTTTTTTGATACTTGCACTCTGGAGCAGGTCTGTGCTTAGTGATTCTTGAATATGTTAAATAAAAAGGATTTATTAACATATTTGCATCTTTTATAGGTCGAAGTGGGGGCGATGAATGCCCGTCTACAGAGCTGGATTCAGGCTGATCTCGATTTCCAGCGGTCAGATGCCTTGTCTCGGCGGAGGGTGGTCCTGTCGCACCCCGTCCTGCGGCGATATTATTTGGGCGAGAGAGTAGACATTCAGATAAGAGGCTGCCGTTCTGTCCCTTATTCCCCTCTCGAGGACATGCGAGCGGGCAAGCAGATGACACTCACCGCTGCTCATACTGAGGGTATTCCACATGTGGAGTTCATCCTGGAGGGAGATTATGATGAGTTCTACAGAATCGCTTTGATGCAGCCCATTGGATCTCGGCTTGATAGTTTTCAAAGATCGGCTCCTTCCCAGCCGCTTGGCACCCATTCTTCTCGGGCTTCGGGTCCCTCGACTAGGACTCCAAGGAGGAGGCCTATGACCGATCCCACTTCTTCCACTCCGGTTGAGGGTCCGTCTCAGCCCGGGCCTAGCCGCTCGGCAGGTCCTTCTAGGGCTTCCCGGGCTATTTCGGAGGCTACTGGGCCGCTTCACCTAGACCTGGCCAATCTGCGTCTTCCATACAGCATTCCCTACTATCCTCCTGACGGCACTCTAGCTTTTCGGGAGGTCTCCCTGGAGAGTGTGGATCGCCTGGCTCTTCCTTCCGAAGACATTACTGAGGTAAAGACTGACAGATCTCTCACAAAAAGGATTCATAAGAGATTTGATATTGACTTGTATTTTCCTTTGTATGATTTCCAGGTTCCTGTCGGGTTGGTCAATCAGATGATGGAGCTGATTCTTGGGATGCAACAAGAACTAACTTCGTCCTGGACTCATAGGTCCTTTGATGATGAGAGGAGGAGGAGGCCCCGTCACTGATAGTTGCTAGATTTTTCCTGTTTTTCTTTTTTTGTATTTCTGTACTGAACTTTGACTGTACCTGCATCTGGTTAGTACTGAAAATCTTATATGTATGCATGATTATTAAATTTGAAAGAAGATAGGATTTTATTTCGGCCCGTTTTATGGAAAAATATTTATTTATTTATTTTTTTTTTTGCGGTGGCCGCCGTCATTGGGGCTGCTGCCGCTGGGTCCGGCGGCCGCCGCCTCTGGGCGCGTTTTTTCTATAAAAACTTGCTTTTTGGCAGATTTCAATCATTCTTTCTCGAAATTCGCACCAGAAAAGCAGTTTCCAACTCGTTTCTTCTCTTTTCTCTCTTTTCTTCCTTCTTTTCTTTTCAAAAAAAAAACATGAATCCTTTTTACAACCATAGCATGCACAGCTGGACTAGGAGTCTCTCTAAAGTCGAAAAGATCAACTTGGGGAGGTACGGTCTTTCTCCTATCATTACTCTTAGGGGGGTAGTAGTTGACTAGGATTTTTTACGGGCCTGCATTAGACTTTGGGATCCGAAGGCCCACGTTTTCCTGTTCGGGGCCATGATGGAGGAGATGTGCCCCCTTTTTGAAGAATTCTGTGCTATTATAGGGTGCGACCCCAATGCCCCTTTAGTCAAGCATGAGGTAAAAATTGGGTATGTTCGGTCGTTTGAAAACTTGTTTCAGTTCAGCCGACCACAAGCTAGGGCTATGATTGTTGATGACCAGAAAGCAATTCTGCTGCCCCTGATTGACGAATTTTTCAGAGATTCGCTCAGACGACCCAGACCGGATGAGGCTGAGAATGCGGGCCTTGGTTTTCTGCTTATTGGCTGGTTTCTTGTTCAACCAGGACCCAGGCTTTGGGGATTTGCGCCTTTGCCCCATGGTTCAGCAAATGGAGGATATGGGTTGCATTGGCGGCATTGTGCTGGCAGAGACTATCAGGAGCCTTGACAGAGCTGCTCTAGGCTTCGATGACTGGACGGTCTCTCCAATTATTCTCCAGGTATTTCTCCTTTTCCTCTTCTTTTTTTTTTCTTCTTTCTTTTGGTTCGTTCCTTTGTAATAGAAAGGATCCATTACTCAAGTTCGGTTAAAGGACCACCTCCAAGTGGTTGCTGGTCCTACTCTCTTGCCCTATAGCCCCCCCTCAGTATCGTATGCGGAGGATCTTGATTACACATCCGTCTACTGACGCATGGACCTCATGGCTGATTGAGTTGGGTCCAAATGAGGTATTGTGGTTCGTTTCCTAGTATGACGTCACCCGCTTTATCCAGGCTAGCTTCTGCCATACTCGGGTTTACCTTTTAGGCCTTACACACTGTACTTGGTACTGCACTTCGCGCATTTTGAGGCAGATGGGGATAGACCAGACTGTTCCGATTATGGATGACATTTCAGCTGATTCAGCCATTACTCCGGGTGTTACCCGAGCTGTCCTTAGGGCCTGGGTTAGAGATCATCACATGGTTAGGCCTTTACCTAATCCTGCCAGTGTTCAGACTTCTCCTGAGTATCGGACCTGGTTCATTGCCGTTGTCTGGCCAATTGAGAGGCCAAGGAGGACTGCACTGCTGAGTGCACTTGAAGGTTGGGCTCAGGCTGACGCTGATGATGAGGTTGGGACTGACGAGGAGATTGTGTTGGCTCCCCAGACAGGCGAGGTTGGAGAGAGTTCAGCAGCTAGGAATGACTCGGAGGATGTTGCCCTACGGAGGCGACGGGACACCTAGACTTTATAGGCTTTTTGGACTTTTTGTTGTTTTCCCTTATTTTGACTCTTTATTTGGGATTTGGACTTTGGATTTTGGATGTATGTTTTTTTTTGCATTGGACTTGGACTTAGACTTCATTATTCATTTATTTTTCTTTGGACTCTTTTACTTTCTGCTTGACTTTATTGCTTTAATTGAGAATGTGATTTGTCTTTTAAGTTTTCCAAGCATTTTCCAACTTTATTTATTCAAGCTCTAATTTTTGCCTAAGCTGCCCTTTTGGGTTTTCAGCTTATTGAGCTACCCATTTTTGCCTAAGTCACCCTTTTCGGGTTTTCAGCTTAGCGGGCCCCGACTTCTGCCTAAGCCGCCCTTTTCGGGTTTTCGACTTAGCGGGTTTTTCTCTTTTTTTCTTTTCTTTTTCTCTTTTTTTTTATTATTGTTGGCAAAGAAGAAAGAATTATGGAATGATTTTTTTTTATTAATGTTTAGACCGCGCCCAAAGAGGGCTGCCTACGTATCTCCGATACACAATTTCTTTTTTCCGAGAAGAATCAGGTCTAATGTAGCTCTTTTTACATTATGCAATGCTTATTATACAAAATATCTTTTTAACTAATCTAAATTACATGGATTTGTGAATTCGAAACCATCCAAATCAGTCAAAATGATGGCTCCGCCAGACAATATTTTCTTCAACACATAGGGTCCCGCCCAATGAGGACGAAACTTCCCACGTGGGTCTATGATTGGCTGTCTGATTTCCTTCAGGACCAAACAACCTTCTTCCAGTTTTCGGTCTTTGACCTTCTTATTAAAATGTCGTGCCATTCTTCTCTGGTAAACTTGAGTTTGGTGGATCGCTCGCAATCGCTTTTCATCCATACCCAAGAGTTGCAAATGATAATTCTTAGCCCAATCTGCTTCACTGATCTGGCTTTCCTGGATAATTCTCGCCGACTGAACTTCCAGCTCAATAGGCAACACTGCTTCCATACCATACACTAAGGAATACGGAGTTGCTCCGGTGGGCATTCTAATTGAAGTCCTATATCCCCATAGGGCATTCGGTAACTGTTCATGCCAAGCTTTATGCTTTTTAACTGTCTTCTGCAAAATGACTTTTATAGCCTTGTTTGCAGCTTCTACAGCCCCATTCGTTTGTGGACGATAGGGTGAGGACTTGTGATGCTGAATCTTCTTTTCTTTCAACAAATCAGAGAATTGACTCTAAAAATGGGACCCGTTATCAGTAATGATTTCGAATGGCGTTCCGTACTGACAAAGGATGTTAGTACGAACAAACTGTGCTGCCTTCTTGGCATTCAAGACCGAATAGGAGGCTGCCTCAATCCACTTAGTGAAATAATCAACAGCAACCAGGATGAATTGATGACCATTGGAAGCCTTCGGGTGGATCTTTCCGACCACATCTATGCCCCAAGTGGCGAAGGGCCAAGGTGAAGCAATAGGATTCAGGTTGACTGGAGGCTGTCTTTGTAGCTTGGCAAAAATTTGACACTCATGGCACTTCTGCGCGTGCCTCACGCAATCTGCATTCATAGTTGACCAGGAATAACCCAGGTTCACAATTTTCCGAGCCAAGGCTATCCCCGTGCATGTGTGGACCGGACTCCCCATTATGTAAGGAATCCATGATGGTTTGAGCTTCTTCCTCATCAACGCACCTTAGGTGCACGCCATTCCAACTTCTTTTATACAGAACTCCCCCAGTAAGGAAATATCCAGATGCTAACTGTCTCAATGTCCGTTGATCAGTCTTAGTGGATCCCTCCGGGTAGGCTTCATTTTGAAGATAATTCTGTATATCCCAATACCAGGGCTTGTCATCCACCAAATTCATGATATGTGCTGGCTGTTTCTGTAGCTGAACCGTCAGAGGTCGAATGACTTGGTCTCCCCCTACATTAACCATGGAGGCCAAAGTAGCCAGAGCATCAGCAAACTGATTTTTGGCTCGCGGCAAGTAGTGGAAAGATAAATCCTCAAATTGCTGCGCCAATTCGTCCAAGCGTTGTAGGTAAGGAACCAAACACTCTTCTTTAATTTTCCATTTTCTCAAAGCTTGGGAGACTATTAGATTGGAATCCCCGAAAACTTTGAGGACCTTTATTTCCTTTTCCAGGGCTGCTTCTAACCCCTTTATGCAAGCTTCATACTCGGCTTCATTGTTGGTGCAGTCGAAATCTAATTTGACTGCGATTGGGACGTATTCTCCACAAGGAGTTTTGAATACGACTCCAACCGCATTTCCATGGTAGTTTGAAGCTCCATCGAAGTACATTTCCCAGACTTTACTCTCCAAGCTCAACAAGTCTTCATCAGGAAATTCTACCTCCAGCATTTGGTCTTCGACCGGTAATTCCGCTAGTTGATCAGCCAAGGCTCCGCCTTTCACTGCCTTCCGTTGTACAAATTTTAAATCATAGGCTACGAGCACCGTCACCCACTTAGCCATCTTATTGTCAAGAACCGGCCTTTCCATAAGGAATTTCAAGGGGTTCGATTTAGAAATAACGTATGTGGTGTAGGACGAGAGGTAGTGCTACAGCTTTGTACAAGCCCAAACTAGAGCCAGACACAACTTCTCTATCTTATTGTATTTTAGCTCGTATTCTAGCATCCTTTTGCTGAGGTAATACACGGCATTTTCTATCCTTGTATCTTCTACTTGTTAAGCTAGCATTGCACCCATCGCTTCTTCTGTCACTGATAGGTATAGTAGCAAAGGCTTTCCTAGCCTTGGTGGCTGTAAAACTGGCGGGGATAACAGATATTGCTTGACTTGGTCGAAAGCTTTCTGACAATCCTCATTCCATTTGACAGCTACTCCTTTCCTGAGTAATTTGAAGATCGGACCACAAGTATCGGCCAATTGATTAATGAAGCGGCTGATGTACTGTAGCCTTCCTAGGAAACCCCAAACCTCTTTTTCCGTCTTCGGTGCTGGCATTTCCAAAATGGCTTTGGCTTTTGAAGGGTCAATCTCTATGCCCCTCCTGACCGTATGCCCCAGAAATACTCCGGATGTAGCTCCAAATAGACATTTCGCCGGGTTGAGCTTTAAATTGTACTTTCGAAGTCTAAGGAAGAACTTCTCAAGTGCTGTTGTATGTTCTTTAGCTATTTTTGATTTAACAACCATATCGTCCACATACACTTCTACTTCTTTGTGAATCATGTCATGAAAGATGGTCGTTGCCATTCTTTGATAGGTTGCCCCGGCATTTTTGAGCCCAAAAGGCATGACCCTGTAGCAGTAGGTTCCCCACTCTGTGATGAATGTCGTTTTCTCTTTGTCTGGAAAATGCATCATTATTTGATTGTATCCGACAGCAAGATCGGTCAAGGAGACCATCTCGTGTCCAGCCATTCGGTCCACTAACAAGTCAATATGCGGCAGGGGGAAGTCGTCCTTCGGACATGCTTTATTCAAATCCCGGTAATCCACACACATTCTGACTTTGCCATCCTTCTTAGGAACCGGCACTATGTTTGCTAAACACGTCGGGTAGGCAATGGATTCTATGAACTTATTCTCCAATTGCTTAGCTACTTCCTTCTTGATTTTCAAGGACCATTCTATTTTCAGCCTTCTTAGCTTCTGTTTTACTGGTCTATGTGAATACTCAAATTTTGAGGCTCAAAAAGCCAATTTCCCTGGGCTGCAAACAGTCCGGCCGGACCTAAGGACGTTCGGAAAGTTCACCGAAAGTATGCCAATATAGTACTCGAAACGTCCGAAAAATTACGAGGATTGCGAAACTGGTGCCGGAATATTTTTTGGAGGTCCGAAACTCTCGAAAAAGCCTCCGGACGAAAAATTAGCAAACCTGCCGGCCTCGGTGGCTCAGGCCGCCGGACACGGCGGCTCTGGCCGCCTGCCCCGGCAGCTCGGGCCGCCGAACAGTCCGTTTTTTGCCTATAAATTGGCCCCGATGTCTTCATTTCAACTCACTCAGTCTGTGTTGACGGACGCTCCTTCTCCCCTACGCTCCTTGCGAATCTTTACTGCTTTTCTACATTTTTTAGTTAGCTTTATTGCTTTCTTGCTTTTTTATTTGGTCATTAAAATTGAATCAATTAATATTCCCTTAACGTGGAGCTTAACCTGGAGTTAAGAAGTGGCCGTCGATTAAATCAGGTACATAAACTAAACTCTGCCTATTTAATTTTAGCACTTCATGCATGCTTCTCTTCTACTCCTAATTCTACAACTGCATAAATGCATTCACGTCATCAATTTGGCAAATAATTGCCTCAAATAATTAAGTTCAGGCTAAGATGCCCGGTTAATCAATAATCGTGGTATTAAAGCCTAAAATCCGACAATATTGGCTAGAGAACCTAGTTAATTAATAACTACGGTTTAATCGCCTTTATTTCGAACAATCCGGATTAAGTCCAACTAATCAATAATTGTGGCTAAATAGCCTTCATTAAACACGTTTTTTTCTTGGCAATCAATTGCCTACATTGCAAATCAATTGATCTCTTGTGGCAAACAAATTGCCTCTAAGTAGATTAATCTTTTTTTAAGCGACAAATCGCTTAAATCGAAATTTTGGCTAAAAAGCCTGTAATTAATCAACCTTTTGGCTAAAAGCCTTAAATCAACCAATTTTGGCGACAATCGCCCAATCAACATTTTTGGCAATAAATTGCCTAAATCAACTCATTTTGGCTAAAAGCCTTCAAATAATCAATTTTGGCGACAATCGCCTAAATCAAATCAATTTTTGACAACAATTGCCTAAATCATTCTTTTTGGCTAAAAGCCTTAAATCAACACTTTTGGCATCAAATGCCTAAAAATCAATTTTCAGGCAAAATGCCTAAACAAAATGCACAAAGCATACACACACTCATGCATTAAGCATGCCCATTCAAAGCCCTTTCAAAAAGGCCTATCGAACTACGTTGACTTTGATCTTCCATTCGAACGGAAGTACGTAGGTACGTTTGGGATTTAACCCTGAGCGGCAAGTCAAAATCACATATATATTTTCATTGGTCCAATTACCTTGCAAAGCATTCATTTTTTTTGGTTAGTTAATCAACATGACATAGTCTCGGGATCCACCTCGGGTTCGAAGATTGTGCCTTAAACATTGGGGTAATTAGCCTAGACTTAGGTTAATTAAAATTGGAGTCATTTAGGGTTTTTTCCTAGTTTACCCTAAAATAATTAAACAAGGTGGCGACTCATACATTCACGTGCATTTCTGCCCTTAGTCACATGCATTTATATGCCTTTGATGTATTCGGGGGCGGGGTTCACAGTTTAGCCTCAAGGTATACTGGAATCTTGTGCACCGCTATTGCTAGTTCAATTCCCGTGATGTCACTTGCCTTCCACAGGAAACAATCGGCAAACTTCTTCAAACATTTACTGACCTGTTCCCTGTTCACACAGTCAGATGCAATGTATGTATGTTCATTTTCTTCTTTGCCAATTATTATTTTTTCCTTTTCATTTTTTATTTCATTTATTTGATCTTCATTATTTTTGCTTGGAAATGCTTGGAAAGATAGACACGCAGGATAGTCAAGAATTTGCAAGCCTTTATTGATTATGATGGAATCGTCCTCAAAAATTATATCAAATTTAAAGTCTGGATTTTCTAAATCCGACACAGACGACTTAGAACTGGAACAGGACTCTGACTCGGTTTCAGACTCGGGGTCAGACTCAGACTCAATACAGGATTTGATTACAGACTCTAGGTTTGACTCGGGAGGGGGTTTATCAGTAGTGCGCTCCTCCTCGGCGTACCAATTGGTGAGAGGCCCTTCGTACGGCTTGATCAGGCTCAGCAGGTCTTGATTCCTATCACTTCCTGTAATGACTGCAACCTCGTCAAAGAGACTGGGCTGCATGAAGTCTTCCACTTCTAGTTCAGTTATTGTTTCGGGCTTGTTGCCCCAGACATCAGAAAATATCTTTAAACCAGGCAGCATCTTCTTAGCAGTCGGGCAGCGAAATGGTTCTTGGAAGCCACGATAAGGAATCGTTTCTCCCGGTTTGCAGAAGTAACCATTCAAAGTCAAAAGGTAAGGCCGCATTTGTATACTCTCCTTCCTTCCTCTCCTGGTCCTCTTAGCACGGTCTTCATCAGTTAGGTCATTCAAATCCAAGACACAGATTTCATTCATTTCTAGGAATAGCTTGAAAGGATCGATCAATTCCTGGTCAGAAACAATAGCATTTACCCCGTGATTTGGTAAGGGATTAGTGCTAATGTTTGGCTTACTCCTTGGAATAATTGAATCGTTGTCCACCAGGTCTTGGATGCGGTTCTTAAGCGTCTAGCACGCTTCAGTCTTGTGCCCACTACCCTGATGGTACTCACAGTATTCGTCGGTTATGTAGTTCCTTGGTAATGGGTTGGGTGGTGACCTGGCTTCCAAAGGCTTAATGTAATTTGCCTTGACAGCCTCTCGGAATACCAAAAGGATTGGCATCCCGAGATCAGTATATGTTCTTCTTGACTGATTGCCATTTCTCATATTTCCCACGCGTAAAGGATTCGTGGGGGTGATGCTTGCCACTTCATGGACTTTGCTAGCTTGGCTAGGTTTCTTGTATTTTGAGGTTCCCGAGTCTTCCTTCAGTTGCCCCATTTGAATTAAATCTTCTACCTTCATAGTAGTGGCAATGAGCGACTGGAACGTTGGTAGGTACTACGTTTGTAGTTATTATTGGTAGACAGGCTGCAGGTTCTTTATAATTATATCCACCTGTTCTTGCTCAGAAGGCCGGTTAATCATTTGGGCGGCCTTGGCCCTCCACCTCGTAAGGAACGAGGAAAAAGGTTCGTTGTTTTTCTGTTTGGTGGTTTCTAGTTCCCTCCGAGTAACATCAACCTCCATATTATAATGATATTGCGTATTAAACACATTGCAGATGTCCTCCCAGGTCTTCATCTTAGACTGGTCCAGACTGACAAACCACCTCAAAGCGGCACCAGTCAGAGATTGTTGGAACAACTGAGCAAGGAGCTCGCTGCTTAATCCAAACGGGTTAAGAGCACCCACATACATTTTCAGGTGCGTTTTGGGACAAGTGGTACCATCAAACTTGTCCATGTTGGGCATTTTGAACTTCGTGGGTAGTCTTGCTTCTGGGAACAAGGACAAGGAGTCCATGTCCACCACTTCCTTGTGTGTCTTAAGGGCAGTGATTGACCTTTCCAGGAGTTCTAGTTTCTCTCTCATTTTCTGAGCTTCCAGCTCAGAAGCAGTTCTGGAGGGCATGTCATCCAGGTTAAGGGTAGGGTTTGTTGGTTCAGCAGCAGGTCCCTGATTGGAGGTAGCAGGTCCACTTCCCCCAGCTGAAGCCCCATTTCCATTACCATTACCCAATTCAGCTATCAGGGCAGTCCTTTGGGCAGCCAATGCCTCATTCATTCTGGCCTCCATTCTGGCCTCCAATTGTTCAATGAGGTTTTTGATGTCAGTAAGTGATGCCATTGGTGTAGCTGGAGTTGGTGAAGTTGAAGCTGGTGAAGTTGGTGAAGCTGGTGAGGTAGGTGATAGCACTGTAGGTGTGACTGGAACTTGGATAGGCACTCGAACAGCGGGTACCTGATAGGATAAAGGTAGCTGGATTAGGGTACAGTGGGTAGTATCAGGGTAGTGATGTGAGGTAGATCGACTCTTTGTCCAACTGTGCATGACTAAAAAGGGGTATTTTGTGTTCCTTTTAATGTGATGATATGTCATGAATGCGAACAACATCATGTCATAATCCATTTATGATATGATTCACATCATTGGGTGCATACAGTCCTAAAGGATAGGTTCTATAGGCTATGACACAAATAGAGAATTGGCTTATTAAGGGACCCTTGAACCTTGAGCATGGATATACCTAACCACATGTGAAACAAAGAGTTTCGCATGGGTCCAACGGTACGCATACTCATGGGCCATCCCCAAAAGGATTCGGGATGGTTTGCGGTAATAGGGAGGGCGCTTTGGCTGTCCGTCGACATAATCAAAGAGACCTGCCGATCAGCGCTACTTGCTATCCAGACTCAGAAGTTTGAACAGAGAGAGAAGAAATTCATTTAAAATTCATTTTTTATGCAATGGAGAAAAGGATTCTCAATCGTGCAAATAAATCAACAAGTTAAAATGTTTTAATTAAATTGTACAAATTGAGTCCAAATTTCCTCATCTCGTATTCTTAAAGAAAGAATATTCGATTCATGTTAGGGTACCCTGCAAAACAAAGCATAGTAAAATAATACCCTAAAGGAGGGCAGGTTAGTTTACACAACAATCGTAGTCCACTTTATGCAAAATGATTACATAAGTCCCCAGTAGAGTCGCCAAACTGTGAACCCCTCCCCCGAGAACATAGGCATATAATGCATATGACTAAGGGCAGAAATGCACATGAATGTATGAGTCGCCACCTTGTTTAATTATTTTAGGGTAAACTAGGAAAAAACCCTAAGTGACTCCAATTTTAATTAACCTAATTACCAGATTAATTATCCCAATGTTCAGGCACGATCTTCGAACCCGAGGTGGATCCCGAGACCATGTCATGCTGATGAACTAACCAAAAAAATGAATGTTTTGCAAGGTAATTGGACCAAATGGGAATGTTTAAGTGATTTCGATGATTTCGACTTGCCGCTCGGGGTTAAATCCCAAACGTGCCTACGTACTTCCATTTGAATGGAAGATCAAAGTCAACGTAGTTCGATAGGCCTTTTTAAAAGGGTTTTGAATGGGTATGCTTAATGCATGGGAATGTGTATGCTTTGTGCATTTTGTTTAGGCATTTTGCCAAAGAATTGATTGATTTTCTGTTTTAGGCATTTGTTGCCAAAAATGTTGATTTAAGGCTTTTAGCCAAAAAGATGGATTTAGGCAAATTGTTTGCCAAAAGTTGATGTGATTTAGGCGATTGTCGCCAAAATTGATTGATTTTAAGGCTTTTAGCCAAAATGAATTGATTTAGGCAATTAGTTTGCCAAAAGTGTTTGATTGGGCGATTGTCGCCAAAATTGGTTGGTTTTAAGGCTTTTAGCCAAAAGATTGATTAATTAAAGGCTTTTGCCAAGACTTTGTTTTAAGCGATTTGTCGCTAAAAAAGATTAATCTCACTTATAAGCAATTTGTTGGCCAAAAGAGATCAATTGAATTGCAATGTAGGCAATTTATTGCCAAGAAAACGTGTTTAATTAAGGCTATTTAGCCACAATTATTGATTAATTGGACTTAAGCCGAACTGTTCGAAATAAAGGCGATCACACCATAGTCATTGATTAACTGGGCTTTAGCCAATATTGTTGGATTTAGGCTTTAATACCATGATTATTAATTAACCGGGCATTTAGCCTAAACTTATTTAATTGAGGCAGTTTATTTGCCTAATGATCACGTGAATGCATTTATGCAGTTGTAGAATTAGGAGTAGAAGAGAAACATGCATAAAGTGCTAAGATTAAATAGGCAGAGTTTCGTTTATGTACCTGACTTAATCGACGGCCGTTTCTTAGCTTCAGCTTGAAAAACTCCGGATTAAGCTCCTCGTTTGGGGAATCTTAATTAATTTAATTCAATTTAAGTGACCAAATATCACAACAACACAATAATAAAAGCCTATGCTAAATGCAGAAAAGCAGTAAAGAATCGCAAGGAGCATAGGGGAGAAGGAGCGTCCGTCAACACAGACTGAGTGAGTAAAAACGGAGTTCCGGGGTTGCATTTATAGGCAAAATCCGGACTAGAGGGCGGCCGCTGCCCCTTAGGTCGGCGGCTTGAGCCGCTGGGGCCGGTGGCCTCTACCGCCGGAGCCGCCGTGTCTATCGGGTTTGCTAATTTTCGCTCCGGAGGCTTTTCCGGGAGTTCTAGACCTCCAAAAAATATTCCGAGACCAATTCTATGATCCTCGTAATTTTCCAGACGTTTCAAGTACCATATTGGCATACTTTCGGTGAACTTTCCAAATAGCCTCCGGTCCGGCCGGACTGTTTACAGTCCGGGAAAACTGACTTTTTGAGCCTCAAAATTTGGGTATTCACAGAAAGTGAGTTAGGAGAAAGGGAGGGTGGCGGAAAGCCTATTAATGAGGATTAGGTTAATGTTGGTAGGCTGTTAACTTTCTTAGAAAATTTCTATGACTTGACATTACGTGTTTTTGGCTCTTTATATGTGACATCTAATAATTTTTCCATGAAATAATTGCTATGGATGCTCTTTTGAATGAATTTGCTAAGAGTTTTGATTTGCACATGTCTTTGATGGCTGATAAAATGAAAGAGAAGTATTAAAGTCCGGGACAAGTTCTGCTAAGGTCGGCGGCTGCTGCCGCCGTGTCCGGCGGATGCCGCCGCCGTGGCTGTCGGGTTTGCTAATTTTTCGCTCCGGAGGCTTTTCCAGGAGTTTCGGACCTCCAAAAAATATTTCGGGACCAGTTCTGCGATCCTCGTAATTATCCGGACGTTTCAAGTACCATATTGGCATACTTTCGGTGAACTTTTCGAATGCCTCCGGTCCGGCCGAACTGTTTGCAGTCCGGAAAAACTTGCTTTTTGAGCCTCAAAATTTAGGTATTCACAGAAAGTGAGTTAGGAGAAGGGAGGGTGGCGGAAAGCCTATTAATGAGGATTAGGTTAATGTTGGTAGGTTGTTAACTTTATAGAAAATTTCTATGACTTGACATTACGTGTTTTTGGCTCTTTATATGTGACATCTAATAATTTTTCCATGAAATGATTGCTATGGATGCTCTTTTGAATGAATTTGCTAAGAGTTTTAATTTGCACATGTCTTTGATGGCTGATAAAATGAAAGAGAAGTATTACAGTTCGGGACCAGTTCTGCTAAGGTCGGCGGCCGCTGCCGCCGTGTCCGGCAGCCTGAGCCGCCTGAGCCGACGGTCGGAGCCGCCGTGCTGTTGGGTTTGCTAATTTTTCGCTCCGGAGGCTTTTCCGGGAGTTCCGGACCTCCAAAAAATATTCTGGGACTATTTCTGCGATCCTCATAATTTTTCGGACGTTTCAAGTATCATATTGGCATACTTTCGGTGAACTTTCCAAATGGCCTCCGGTTCGACCGAACTGTTTGCAGTCCGAAAAAACTGGCTTTTTGAGCCTCAAAATTTGGGTATTCACAGAAAGTGAGTTAGGAGAAAGGGAGGGTGGCGGAAAGCCTATTAATGAGGATTAGGTTAATGTTGGTAGGTTGTTAACTTTCTTAGAAAATTTCTATGACTTGACAGTACGTGTTTTTGGCTCTTTATATGTGACATCTAATAATTTTTCCATGAAATGATTGCTATGGATGCTCTTTTGAATGAATTTGCTAAGAGTTTTGATTTGCACATGTCTTTGATGGCTGATAAAATGAAAGAGAAGTATTACAAGTATTAGGGAAAGCTTAAGAGGATGAATTTGATGATTTTTGTTGTTGTTGTACTTGATCCTCGCTATAAAATGGGTTTATTAGAATGGGGTCTTAATTAAATATTCGATAGTTGTACTTCAAGTTCTATTGTTAAAAGAGTGAGGGATATTATTCGTTCTATGTTTGAAGAGTACAAGAGTCGTAGTTCTTCATTTAGAAGTGAGATGGTTTCATAAGTTGTTGAAACAAATCAAGCTTTTAGTGATGTGGTGGATAGTTGCCAATCTTCCCAAAAGATAAGGCAAATAATGAAAGAGAAATATAATAAGCATAAGTGTGAGAAAAACTTTGGAGAAATCAAATCTGAATTAGACAAGTATCTTGAAGAAGATTGTGTTGCAGATGAAGATGAATTTGAGACTTTATGGTGGTGTAAGCAATATGGTTCTAGGTTTCCTATACTTGCAAAGATGGCACGTGATGTATTAGCTATTCTCGTCTCCACTATTGCTTCAAAAGCTGCTTTTAGTACCGGAGATCGTATTCTTGACAACTTTAGGAGTTCTTTAGCTCCAAAAGTTGTAGAGGCTCTCATATGTGCACAAGATTGGCTTCGAGTTTCTCCATTTCAATCAATTATGAAGAGTCACAAGAGGACATTCAACAACTTGAAGAAGGTAAATATTATGATATTTAATTTTTTTTATTCAAGTTATATTTAAATATGAAATTTTAACATTCATCATAGTTTTTTTTATGCTCAGATTTGTCAACATTATCTAGTGAGATTGGAACAAAAATTGACATGGATGCTTGAAACAAGAAAAATTTGGATGCTCATATTCGCTTGGGTTATAAATTATGATTTTAGTTATAATATATTACTTCTTATTAGACTCTAGGGTTTGAAATATTTTAGTATGCTTAGACATATAACTTATGTCTTTTTTTTTTTTTTTGTGGATTTAGTATGACTATATATATTGAAATATCCTAATATGAATGTTATAATCTTTTATTAATATGATAATATTTTTATTAAAGTTTTAATTATATGAACTGAATCATTAAATGTTAAGGGTGAAGCATATTTTTATGTCAAGAAATTAACATGTAAGATTAAATATTTTGAACTTAAGTTTACATGTGATATTAATTTATTATTTTCTCAATTAAATCTTTTTAGTATATATAGAAATATGGTTGTTGTTCCTTATTAAATTTAAAAATTTCTATCTTAAAATATGTCATAATTAGTTAGATTTATATTTAGGGTTAAAAAATTTGAAACTACTGAATTTCAAACCGAAAATTTCAATGGATTGGTTTTGAATGAAATTTTAAATTCCAAAATATATTTAGAACAGAGTGAAATATAATTTTAAATTCCGAAATATTTTAGAATGGAATTGGAATGAAGGTCATTCCAGTCCATACCGTTGGAATTACTCCCCTATATTTATCAATGATTCTTAGGTTATTTATGGCTTAGTCTTTTTACAGATATGCCCTTGAAATATTTATTATAGTATATCAGTTATTAAGTCCATTATAATATTTAATGATTTAGATTTTTAAATCACCAAACTGTAGACAAACATTAATACCTATTAATTTCACAATATTATGAAATCCAATATTATATTCTACAATTTATAAATTAATTTCGACTGGCCGCTGTCCTTTATTATTGCTTGCTATATAACAAGTTCCAAATTTTGTCCGTAGAAAAAAACTAGCAGCTATCAAAAATGTTGCTACTATCACCAGCATCTACATCTCTACTGTCTCTACGACATCGTTCCTCAAATGTCACCACCAATACAAGTACAAGGGTGCGCCGGCCACTTAAGATCATGATCATGGCAAAAGAAACCAGTGAAGGTGACAGCAGCGCGGCGGAAATAGCCGCAGTTGCTGGTGGTTTAGTATCAAATCCAGTAATAGGGTGGTCTCTATACACTCTCAAAACGACAGGGTGTGGCCTTCCACCAGGACCCGGTGGCTCGATAGGAGCTTTAGAAGGGGTGAGTTACCTAATAATTGTAGGGATAATAGGTTGGTCACTGTACACAAAGGCCAAAACCGGGTCGGGTCTGCCCAATGGTCCTTTTGGGTTGTTGGGTGCAGTAGAAGGTTTGTCATACTTGTCGTTGCTAGCCATTCTTGTTGTCTTTGGATTGCAGTTCTCTGAGAGAGGTTACATTCCGGGGCCTGTTACAGGTGATCAGTGTTTCGGCTGAGGTTTGTGTGTGGTGTAGAAGATAAGGTGGTAAGAGCCGCCAAACTTCTATCTCAAATTTGTGGCTATGTTTTAATTTTAAAAAATTTATCCTCTTTTTCTTTTCTTTTTATTTTTCTTATTTAGATGTCAAAATTGAAAAAACCAATGTTATTTTCATATTAAATAAAATAAAAAATGTAAAATGTAAAATTTGTCTGTTAATTTAGTTTCTGAATTTCGCAATCCTTGCAAAGTCGTTGTGCAACAGTCTTTTTATTCTATTTGCACAATGACTGTGCCTTGTATACGTGACGTCAAAAATATTTTCTGTTATGTCAATTGCAAATATTAACACTCAATAGTTATCATTTTTTTAAAAAAATTGTGCTATAAATTTATAGTGAATTATACAGTATATACATATGCATTTATTTATATGTAAATAATACTAGAACAAGCCACACAGCAAACACTTTTTGAAAAATTCCTGCACTATATTTCCATACAAAATTGTAAACAAATTGCAAATAAAAAAACAGAGATTAACAACGCATGACAGAGATGCTTCAATGAGTTCTTTTATCAACGACCATTTCTTTTCGCCTTCTTGTGCTCGATTTTTTTTTTCTTTAAAAGCAAAACATTTTTGTTTTATAGTTGTTTTTTTAAGCTAATTAGGTATGTTCTTATTGGTAGGGGTGGCCACGGTTTCGGAACTGCTGGTTCCGATTCTAAAAAATGTGGAACCTGAATCGAACCAGAAATTGATGGTTTTAGTTATGGTTTAGAACCGTCTGGTTACGGCTCTGGTTTCTTAACGATTCTAAAACTGCTGGTTCCAAATAGTTCTCCGACTAGTTTTTCAAACGATTTGCATAATTTTAAAATCAAATAATCGGAGAACATTTTTTCAAAATTTAAAATTTAAATATTTATGAAATAATCTGAAAAAAAAACTTTTAAGAGAAAAAAAGAGCTTGAACTTAATTAGAGATTAGAAAATTATTTGAAAATGTTTTGGACAATATTTATAAATTAGAGAGCTTAGAGAGATCGGAGAGTGAGAGAAATAATTTGGTATGAGGATAATAACAATAATAGGATAATTATAGTAAATCCAAAAAAATTGACTTTCACAAATATCCTTAAAACTAGTGTTATATGGCCATTTATAGTTGTTAAGAGGGTTAATTTGAGGATTTGATAAAAATCTTTGAAAAATAAAAAAATATTGTGTCGGAATCGACGGTTCTGATCTGTTGTCAAAACCTTCGATTTCGACATGTTCTTGGAACTGCCGATTCACAGTTCTAAAAACTTAGAATCAGAATCGAATCGAAACTTTCTGTTCCGATTCTGGTTCTGGCTGATTCCGCACGATTCCGATTTTTGTTTCAATTGATTCCAAATCGACAGTTTCGATTCTAAAAAATGAATTTTGGCCACCCCTACTTCTTGGTCTTCTCATTACTGAGAAAAGTGATAACTCTTGAGTTCGAGTTCTCTTACAATAAAAATTTTTCCCAAGTTGATGAACCAATAAAGGAGGACTAAACTCTATTTCATAATTCATAATTTATTTCGGCATTGTGCATCCCAATAAATTTAAAAAAAAAAAAACATGGCTGTTATTTTCTTTTTGAAGCTTATTTCAAATCACCTTTTTTAATAGGGAACAAATTTAACAAAACCATGAACTTTAATTAATGGATTTTGTTTATGTTTTCGCCAACATTTATTAACCTAGCTTTTAGCTTTTTTAACTAGGATAAAACTATATCCCTATTTATTGTAACATTCGGAAATATAACTCTTATAATAGCTTTTAGAGTTCGAGAAATTTCTTTTCATGAAATGTTAAACTCTTTAACACTTAGGTTTCATAGAGATTAACTAATTTTTTTGACAACCATCCCATTGTTATTTCCCCCAAATTCAATTAATTAAATAGCTAATGTCATTTTTTGTCATTCTAAGTTGTACAATTATTTTTACCGAATACTTCTAATTTAAACTGCCCTATAAAAAGTTACCAGCTAAAAACTAACAACTAACAACTAATAAAATATGTAATAACTAATAAAACAACTAATATCTTCTACAAGAGCTAACGGTTTCTAAAACAACTTATTACTGAACAGACTCTTCAAACATATTGTCTTATATTTTTTTTCCTATTATTTATTTCTCTCTGCTATTTTTTTGTGTATTACCTTTATCAAACATGAAAAATGGCTTATTTTGTTTTCTACAAAATTTATTAATGATTTTGTAGAAAGTTGGTAATAAACACGTTATTCTCCATAAAAAATTTATAAAAATAAATAAATAATTGACAAAAAATAAAAAATAAAAAAAAAGAATCTATAAACTGTTTTTAAATTTTTAAAGAAAAAGATTAATAAAAATAATAATAACAAACAGGCCATAAGATTTCAAAATAGTTTGTTATGGTGTATGATAATGTCATTTTCTTTAGCCAAATGGTCAAAAATAAAGGGAAAAAAGTTTTAAGGTCCTAAGAGAGAGTAATATTCTTCATGACCAAAATAACCTTATTGACTAATATAAACATAAAAGTTAAACTCAAACACAAAATATAAAGCCCAGATTGAAGACCTCGTATAAGAGAGGCTAGGGTTAGTGTATGAAAATAATTCCTTCTTCTAGCGCGAGTGATAGTGACTAGGAAGGAAGGTATATGAATTTTCATATTGCAAATGTGGAATGAAATATGAGATTCTTATATGAAAAAAAGAAATAGGTTGCATTACTACTGCCAGCAGAATGAATGTGGTTCATTTTTGGGTTGGTACAAGCCTACTGACAATCTTAAATCACCACAAAGTACTTCGGAGATTGTCAATTCTAAAGAAAGGGGAAGAACCACTGTGAGAGAGGTCATGAATCTGAAGGATGAGGTGATTGAAGGAGTAATTGGGTACTTGACAATGTTACTGCTTCTTGCATTACCTGTGTTTCACTGCTTTGATTAGTGGTAATGATCATATTAGGTAAAATGTAAGAGGTCATGTGTTAGGGTTATGTTTAGAAATTAGTTTGGGGAAGATGGAATAAGGTATGGAAATGGGGTTTTTTTTTTTTTTTTTTTTTTTTTTTTTTTTTTTTTTGTTCTAAGGGGTCCTAAAATCCAATTTAATGACGAAATACGTAATCTTGAACCTGGTAATTAAATGCATTTATACGATTTGAATGAAGCAAAATTGCTTTTATATATATATATATATATATATATATATATATATATATATATATATATATATATATATATATATATCCAAAAAGGCCCAAAATGTGGAAAAAGTGTAGAATTGGTTTAGACAATGCATGATGAGGGTTGAAATGGATACTTTGGTGCATAAGAGTTATGTTACCATGCTTGATTGAAGAAGAAAATCCCTCCCCTTGGTTTTCATTAAGAAGCCGAACCACTTTAGGGTGATAAGGCTTATTTAATTATTTTTTTTTATGTTATGCTCTATATATATATATATATATATATATATATATATATATATATATATATGACATAAGTATGATTATTTTGATAACTTTCATATGTTTAGAGTTTTAAAAAAACAGGTATTTAAGGTGTATGTGCTTTTTGAATAAGGAAAGTATTGTTTTAAATGATAAGAAATTTCTTATGATAAATTTCATTATGACTTTAAGAAAGTTTTAAAAGAAAAGGAATTTATGAGGAATTTCCTATATTAAGTAATTATGTGTAAGTATGAATTGTTCATGAGTCAGCTTACATTATGAGTCATTTAAGTAATTATGTTTAAGTATGAATTTTTCATGAATCACTTAAGTTCTAAAGTAAGCTTACATGTATGATTTCATATGATAAGAAATTTTCTATGTTAAGGAATTATGTTTAAGTATGAAGTTTTTATGACTTATTTACGTTCTAAAGTAAGCTTACATTATGAATTTAAGAAGATTAAAGAATAAGACAAGTTTTATGAGAAATGTTATGAATTAAGAATTAAAACAAAGATTTTGGGCTCTAATATACTTGGTGTGAATTTGATGCGAGATTTGATTTTAGTATGTATGATGAGCATGCTCGGCATTTGATGCCATTATGATAAGAAGCTACGATCATATGTTAGGCACGTGGGTGTCTTATGTTAGGGCGGACGCGCTCTATATGTTATGAATAAGATGGCGACCTAAGGCCATTATGCAAAGGTTGGTGACCTAAGGCCATTATAAATAAGTTATGAAAACCTATTTGCTTCTCTTTCTCCTAAGTGTATGCGAGCCCCTTGGAAAATATTTGTAAGGCAATTAAACGAATGAGATCATATTATTTTAGTAAACTTACTTTGGAAATTAATGATTATGTTATCAAATGAATTTTCAAAGCATGATATTTCGGTACATGGTTTAAAAAATAAATAGTATATGTATTGGTATAATAAATATGCAAGTAATGAATTTATGAGTTGAAAGAATTAAATTATTTATGTTATTAATTATAAGTTTATTTGATATTCTAAGTAAAAAACTAACGTATTTATGGTGATTAAATGTTTAAGTAAAGGATTTATGTTATAAAGAATTAAATTATTTATGTTATTAATTAATAGTTTATTTGATATTTCTTTTGCTATAAATGTAAATATATCTTGAAATTTAATGATTTCATGATTGTAAATGATTTTATGTAATTTGTGTTTTAAGTAAGTTGTTATCGCAACTTTAGTAAGTATGTGAATTATGAGCACCATTGAGTTTTATACTTAGCGCGTTGATTTTTATTACGCACAGGTTAAAGACCATGGTTGTTACTTAATGACTAGAAGAGTAGCATCAGAGCAAAGAGACTATTGTGGTAGTAGTAAATTGAGATTTATTTAATTAAGAATTATGGCATGTATAATTATTATATTTTCGGAGATCATGTTATTTGAATTATAACTTAAGCATGTAATTATCAATTATGTTGGTGTATATATTTGGAGATAAGCATAAGATTCATTAAATGATTGAATATAAAATATTTGAAGAGAGTTGATATGATTATTTTATTAAGACTTGATATATATAATGAATGCAATTAATTGATGAATATTAGAATGCAATTAATTGATGAATATTAATGAGGATTGATATTGTAACACCCACCGGCCAATCCCAGAGAACCAGACGGCGGATGTCACAATCGGTGCTGGAGCACCGTCTTATGTCACTTATTAAAGCTAGATCACAAATTAGAAATGGTTAAATTTTCATAAGGAGGCAAGTAATTAACATTTTGGGATATATAGTATATATACTTAATATAGTATATCACCGTTGGCTTCACCTCCACCACTAGCAACAGTTGTGATCTAGCTTTAATAAGTGACATAAGACGGTGCTCCGGCACCGATTGTGGCATCCGCCGTCTGGTTCTTCGGGATTGGCTGGTGGGTGTTACATTTTTTGGTATCAGAGCATAGGTTTAGACGATTCTAGGACATATGATTTGGTATGAGAGTTTATCCAATTTGGAGTGATGACATAAGTGATTTAAGTTAAATACATGTCATATTAGTCTGTTTTGGGAATCTCTCTCTGATGCGAATCTGCTGGTCTATGTTAGAGGGTGGTATGCCAACCGGTGGTGTTGCTGGTGGCATTTTGGGTTCCGATGCAGAGCGCGTCTCGGCTGTAGGGCAGGCTACTGCGGGTCCTGCGGGGCCTAATCAGGGTGATTTGGTACAGTAGTTGGTAGCTGCATTGAGGCAGGCTGCGGGAGCTGTTCCCTAGGCTCCAGTCGCACCAGCCCCTATTCTAGTTCATTCCCCGGTAGAAAGACTGAGGAAGTATCATGTTGAGGATTTTATGGGTCGGAGAGATGATGATCCTTCTGCAGCAGAATTCTGGCTCCGAGCTACAAAGAGGGTTTTGGACCAGTGCAGTGTACTCCTCCAGATGATTGATTTGTGTTGTTTCCTTGCTGAAGGAAGAGGCTTACCTATGGTGGGAGTCTATGGTTAAGACAGCGAGAGCCGAGGATGTTACTTGGGATTTCTTTCTCTCTACTTTTTGGGAGAAATATGTGGGGGAGTTATACACGGATCAGAGGATAGCAGAGTTCCTTGAGCTTAGGCAAGGACGGATGACTGTCTCCGAGTATGAGCGGGAGTTTTTGCAGTTGAGTAGGTATGCTTCTAAGTTGGTCCCTACTAAGGTAGATTGGTGTAAGCGGTTTCAGAAGGGGTTACTGGATGAGTATAGGATGCACTTGACATCCCAGCCCCACACCACATTAGCTGGTTTTGTGAAGGCTGCTACAAAGCTTGAGATTATTCGGAATGAGAGATAGGCTAGAAGTCAGAGGATCCAGCAGAGCAGTCAGTATAAGATATTTTAGAGTGCTACGTCTGGACAGGCTTCAGGGAGCCATTCTAGTAGTAAGAGACTTAGAGGCGGACTGCAGATGGGGGTCAGACCGGGCCAGATAGTTGGTCGGGATATATTTACGAGATCAGCTCCTCCGGCTTCACCTCCATGACTAGCAACAGATGAAGACGGTGAAAATATAGATGGTGCTTAAAACCTCTTCATTTCTTAATACTCATCAGTTCAAAATTTTTACTTCAAAACACTATAGATATATATATACTTAATATAGTATAAACAACAGAAGTGTTGCTAGTGGTGGAGGTGAGTATTAACAACAGATATAGTTATGAAAATATAGAAGTGTTGTTGTATTATGATGATTATTTGGAGATGTTGGGAGTTTGGAGTTTAATTGGGAGTGTTTTGTATTCACATATTTGGCGAGCTTAGTTTTTAAAGGGGAAATTCTTATAGTATTTCTATAGGATTTTTCAAAAAAAAAAAGAGATGAAAACGAATTGAAATGATTATATATATAAAAAATATTACTCGCTAAACTTGTGGCTATCAATTACTTCTAATTCATAATTTAATTTTTGTGAACCCCTCCCCCAAAAATAGGCATATAATGAATATGACTAAGGGCAGAAATGTACGTGAATGTGTGAGTCGCCACCTTGTTTAATTATTTTAGGGTAAACTAGGAAAAAACCCTCCTAAGTTGACTCCAATTTTAATTAACCTAATTACTAGATTAATTATCCCAATGTTTAAGGCACAATCTACGAACCCGAGGTGGATCCCGAGACCATGTCATGTTGATGAACTAACCAAAGAATGAATGCTTGCAAGGTAAATGATGTAATCGGACCAATGAAAATGTTTAAGTGATTTCGAGTTGCTGCTCGGGGTTAAATCCCAAACGTGCCTACGTACTTCCGTTTGAATGGAAGATCAAAGTCGACGTAGTTCGATAGGCCTTTTTAAAAGGGCTTTGAATGGGTATGCTTAATGCATGAGTGTGTGTATGCTTTGTGCATTTTGTTTAGGCATTTTGCCAAAGAATTGATTGATTTTCTGTTTTAGGCATTTGTTGCCAAACGTGTTGATTTAAGGCTTTTAGCCAAAAAGATTGATTTAAGCAATTCGTTTGCCAAAAGTTGATGTGATTCAGGAAATTGGTTTGCCAAAAGTGATTATTTGAAGGCTTTTAGCCAAAATGGGTTGATTTAGGCAATTTGTTTGCCAAAAGTGTTGATTGGGCGATTGTCGCCAAAATTAATTGATTGGGCAATTTATTGCCAAAAATTGATATTTAGGCTTTTTGTTGCCAAAATGGTTGATTAAGTCAAGGCATTTTTTTGCCAAAGCTTCGCTTTAAGCGATTTGTCGCTAAAGATGATTAATCTTACTTATAGGCAATTTGTTTGCCAAAAGTGATCAATTGAATTGCAATATAGGCAATTTATTGCCAAAAGAAACGTGGTTGATTAAGGCTATTTAGCCACAATTATTGATTAATTGGACTTAAGCCGGACTGTTCGAAATAAAGGCGATTATACCATAGTCATTAATTGACCAGATACTTTAGCCAATATTGTCGGATTTAGGCTTTAACCCCACGATTATTAATCAACCGGGCATTTAAGCTTAATCATATTTGATTGAGGCAGTTTATTTGCCTAATTGATGACGTGAATGCATTTATGCAGCAGTTTAATTCAGAATTGGAGTAGAAGAGAATATGCACAAAATGCTGAAATTAAATAGACAGGGTTTCGTTATTACCTGAGTTAATCGGCGGCCTCTTCTTAGCTTCAGCTTGAAAATTCCAGATTAAGCTCCTCGTTTGGGGAATATTAATTAGAATTAATTTAATTAAGTGACCAAGTATCATCACAGCAAAATAATAAAAGCCTACACTAAATGCAGAAAAGCAGAAAAAGAACCGCAAGGAGCGTAGGGGAGAAGAGAGCGTCCGTCAACACAGACTGAGTACCTAAAAATGGCGAACTGGGGCTGTATTTATAAGGAAAACCCGGGCTGGAGGGCGGCAGCTGCCGCCGTTGAGGGCTGCTGCGGCCGCCGCCCTAGCCGGCGGCCGCCGCCACCGCGGCCGGCGGACTTGCTAGCCTTTCGTTCCAAAGGTTTTTTCGGGAGTTCCGTACCTCCGAAAAATATTCCGGGACCAGTTCCGCGATCCTCATAATTTTTCGGACGTTTCAAGTACCATATTGGCATACTTTCGGTGAACTTTCTGAATGGCCTCCGGTCCGGCCGGACTGTTTGCAGTCCGGGAAAACAGGCTTTTTTAAGCCTCAAAATTTGAGTATTCACAATTTTATGATTTATATGTTAAGTTAAGATAGTGTCTCCGGCACCGAATGTGGCATCGGCCGTCGAGTCTCACGGGATTGGGCGGAGGGTGTTGCACTTGAAATATTAGCTCTCAAATTGGGCTTTTTCGGGTCCATTTGCCAATATTTCTGAAGATTTGATGAAGAATACATCTTTTTTAATTTCTAAGTTTCCTCCCTCCATAAAACTGTATTTGTACAAATTTCCTAAGGTAAGTACACAAATATAGCCATTTTATTAATTAATTTAGAGGGATTTTGGCGTAAAAATATGTAAGTATTTGCATCGTATCAAATTCCCCATGCTTAAACTGTTGTTTGTCCTCAAGCAATTAAGCTCTATTCTTTTCTTTTTCTTTAAATCCTGCAAATTAAATATTAAATTTAAGAACTCAATCTGTTAAGCTCAATTCCTAAGAAGAATAAAAATTCATCGAATAATCAATTCCTATATGCTGATATTATAAATGTTGCAGAAAATTTAAAGAATGGCGATAACAAGTAGATTGTTCATAGGAATAGGTTTTTAGGTATAAACTCCTTTTTAGGTTTCATAAGCCTTTTCTTAGAAACTCTTCTCGACTAATTAAGAATTTGTGCATCTCTTATAATCAATAGGTATTTTCCAAGGTTATAATGGGGCTCTTGGAAAATTTGAGGTTACTTAAAAAAAAAAGGATCTTTAGGCTCAAGTAGTATGTGTGTCACGACCCATTTCCATGGGTCGGATCGACACTAGGGCCTAGGTAAGCTTAAGGCCCCCGAGGTCCGTAGCAAGTCTAAACTACCAAACCCATACACGCCACACAAAAACTTAGGAGTGGTAAGTCCATATAAATTTGTAAATATCTAACAATCATACAATCCAGGCCCAATCTCAAATATCTCGAGTACAACATAGTTCAAGCCTAATAATAATACATCTCATTCATAATATAGGCTATTGATTCATATGTATTTAAATAACCATTAAGAACATTCATAGGTTAGCACACCTATTTAAAGACCAGATTAGAGATATGCAAATCCTACAACTGCGAAGTTCATGGCGACAGTGGTTGTGTTTGCTGGAATAGTGAGAGAGAGCGAACGGAGTTGCTGTGTCGGCTGAAACAGAGAAGTCATTACTTTCTTGAGATGCAACGCTCACTAGGGTCACGGCGAGGAGGTGCAACATCAAACGGCGGTGACTGGTGGTGCTGTTGCTCGCCCAAATTGAAACAGAGGGAGGCGGACCGAGAAGTAGTGGTGCGCGATCGAGCTGAGGAACAGAGGAAGTGACTAGCGGCATAATCGCGTGGGTGGCACGACGAAGGCTCATTAAGCCCTTTTCTAGTGCCTGGAGTCACGACTGCTTCTATCTAAGTGAGGTTGCAGCTCTGCTGTGGCCCTTGCAGTCGCCAGAAATAGAAACAAAGAGAGAGGGAGAGAGACGACAGCAGGGAACAGTGGTGCAGGTGGGTCGCTGGTGACTCAAAAAATGCAAAATGGGGAGGGGGGGGAGAGATGAGGTTGCGCTGGAAAATCTGGGAATGGGGAGAGTTCTAGAAGGTGTTTGGGTGGATTTGGGCTAATTTGGTCTGATTTGGGTTTGTTCGGTTCAAATCGTGATTTTTGTCTGGTTTTTGATTTTCAATCGGTTTTTATTCGGGTTTTCAATTAATTGTGAGGTCAATTCAACTATATAAATTATATATATGCATTTAACTGGTTAAATAAATCCGCAGGGTGTTAATTTATTAAAATTTAAATGAAAAATTTTGAAAATAAAAGTTTGGTTTGTTTCAATCTTGCCTTTTATAAAAATTGGTCCTCGAATTTAGAAATAAACAAGATAGGGTCAGTATGATAAACAAAGCATATAAGACCAACAAAGAAAGATCATAATCCATACAAGAGAACTAGTTTAAGTTCAATTACCAGCAAAATAAAAGATCTATATGTGGAAGGGAAAAGATAAGGGTATTTTCCTTGTATCTAAACCACCACTTCCCACGTGCACTCCTCTATAGAATGGTTTATCCATAAAAGTTTGACCATAAGAATCTCTTTAGATCAAAGTTTACGAATCTAGAATCGAGAATCCTAATTGGCACCTCTTCATATGTCAAACCTTCACTCACTTGGACCTCCTGTGGCTCTAACACATCAGATGGATCAAGAATATACTTCCTTAGCATAGATACATGAAAAACTGGATGTACATGAGATAACTCATTTGACAAATCCAGTTGGTAAGCTACTTCCCCAATCCTTGCAACTATCGCATAAGGTCCAATATATCTAGGAGCTAACTTACCTTTCTTGCCAAAACGAAGGACACCTTTCATAGGAGATACTTTTAGAAAGACCAAATCACCCTCTTGAAATGTCACTTGTTTATGTTTAGGGTCTGTATAGCTTTCCTATATATTAAACGTTGTTTTGATCCTGTCTCTAATGATAGGTACCTTCTCAGATGTGACTTGAATAAATTCGGGCCCAACCAATTGTTTGTCTCCTACTTCCTCTTAACAAATAGGAGATCTGCACTTCCTTCCATATAGGGCTTTATAAGGTGCCATGCCTATGCTAGTTTGATAGCTATTATTATAAGCAAATTCAATTAATGGTGAGTGCATGTCCCAATGTCCTCTAAAATCCAGTACACACATCCAAAGCATGTCCTCCAAAGTTTGAATAGTCCTTTCGATGGAAAGTCGTACTAAAGTCAAGCCGGGTCCCCAAAGCTCTCTACAATGACTGCCAAAATCTAAAAGTAAACTGTGTTCCCCTGTCAGAAATGATAGATACCAAAATCCCATGAAGACGTACTGTCTCCTTTATGTACAACCTTGCCAACCTGTCAGCATTATAAGAGGATCTCATTGACAGAAAATGAGCTGTCTTGGTAAGTCGATCCACTATCACCCAAACTGAATCATAGCCTCCAGGTGTTTTTGGTAGTCCTAACACAAAGTACATGGTAATTCTATCCCATTTCCATTCTGGTATCGTTAGTTGTTGCAGCGACCCAGAAGGTCTTTGATGCTTTGCTTTTACTTGTTGACAAGTAAGACATTTGGACACAAACTTTGCCACATCTTTCTTCATTCCAGCCCACCAATAATTTTCCTTTAAATCCCGATACATTTTAGTTATTTCCAAATGCACGTTATAAGCAGCATAATGGGCTTCATCTAAGATCTCCTTTCTAAGGTTATCAACATCGGGAACATAGAGGCGAGTACCATTTTTGAGTACCCCTTCATCGTCTATCACAAAGTTCCCTGACCCACCAGTAGCTACTTCTTGCATAATTCTTTGTAATTGCGGGTCTTTATTCTATGCAACTTTGATTCTATCAAACAACATTGGTCTTACTCTGAAGTGGGCCAATAAACAATCTGAAGTAGAAATTTCCATTTCAAGCCCTCCATCAAGCATTTCATCTAATTCCCAGATAAATGGTCTCCTTTTCACTAAAATGTGTGTTAAACTTCCCAAAGATTTTCGACTTATAGAGCATCAGCCACTATATTAGCTTTCCCAGCATGATACTGAATGGTACAATCATAATCCTTAAGGAAATCCATCTAGCAGCTCCGTCTAAAATTTAGATCTCTCCGATAAAAAATATACTTTAAACTTTATGATCAGTAAAGATCTCACATGACACACCATATAGGTAGTGTCTCTATATTTTCACTGCAAAATTGATTGCTGCCATTTCCGAATCGCGAGTGGGATAATTCTGCTCATGCTTCTTTAATTGTCTAGAAGCATACGTGATAACCTGACCATGCTGCATCAAGACACAACCCAACCCCACTCTGGATGCATCACAAAACACAACATACCCTTCATTGCTTAATGGTAACGTTAACATCGGAGCCGCGGTCAAGCACGCTTTGAGCCTCTGGAAACTTGCTTCATAAGAATCACACCATATGAACTTGGAATTCTTCTGGGTTAGTTTTGTTAATGGAGCTGCTATCCTAGAAAAATCTTGCACAAAACGACGGTAATAGCAAACTAAACCCAGAAAGTTATGAACTTCTATGACCATAGTCAGTCTAGCCAAGTTGATAACTGCTTACACTTTCTTAGGATTAACCATGATTCCATCCTTAGATACCACATGACCTAAGAAATTCACGCTTTCTAGCAAAAAATTCACATTTAGAAAACTTGGCGTATAACCATTCTCCCTTAGAGTTTGTATCACAATCCTTATATGGTGCATATTGTGAAGCCCTACCCCAAATATCAAGCATATAAATGCATATGACTAAGGGCAGAAATGCACGTGAATGTGTGAGTCGCCACCTTATTTAATTATTTTAGGGTAAACTAGGAAAAAACCCTAAGTTGACTCCAATTTTAATTAACCTAATTATTAGATTAATTATCCCAATGTTTAAGGCATAGTCTACGAACCCGAGGTGGATCCCGAGACCATGTCATGTTGATTAACTAACCGATGAATGAAATGCTTTGCAGGGTGAATGAAGTAATTGGACCAATTGAAATGTTTATGTGATTTCGACTTGCCGCTCGGGGTTAAATCCCGAACGTGCCTACGTACTTCCGTTTGAATGGAAGATCAAATTCAACGTAGTTCGATAGGCCTTTTTAAAAGGGCTTTGAATGGGTATGCTTAATGCATGAGTGTGTGTATGCTTTGTGCATTTTTTTGTTTAGGCACTTTGCCAAAGAATTGATTGATTCGATTTAGGCATTTGTTGCCAAAAATGTTGATTTAAGGCTTTTAGCCAAAAAGATTGATTTAGGCAATTTATTGCCAAAAATTGATGTGATTTAGGCGATTGTCGCCAAAATTGATTATTTGAAGGCTTTTAGCCAAAATGAGTTGATTTAGGCAATTTGTTGCCCAAAATTGATGATTGGGCGATTGTCGCCAAAATTGATTGATTTAAGGCAATTTATTTGCCAAAAGTAATTATTTGAAGGCTTTTAGCCAAAATTTCGACTTAAGCGATTTGTCGCTAAAAAAAATGAATAATCTACTTAAAGGCAATTTGTTTGCCAAAAGAGATCAATTGAATTGCAATGTAGGCAATTTATTGTCAAAGAAAAACGTGTTTAATTAAGGCCTTTTAGCCACAATTAGTGATTAATTGGACTTAAGTCGGATTGTTCGAAATAAAGGCGATTATACCATAGTCATTGATAGACTAGATACTTTAAGCCAATATTGTCGGATTTAGGCTTTTAATACCACGATTATTAATTAACCGGGCATTTAAGCTTAAACAATGTTTAATTGAGGCAGTTTATTTGCCTAATGATGACGTGAATGCATTTATGCAGTTGTAGAATTAGGAGTAGAAGAGAAATATGCATGAAGTGCTAAAATTAAATAGGTAGAGTTTCATTTATGTACCTGATTTAATCGACGGCTGCTTCTTAGCTTCAGCTTGAAAACTCCAAATTAAGCTCCTCGTTTAGGGAATATTGATTAATTTAATTTTAATTTAAGTGACCAAGTATCACAACAATAAAATAATAAAAGCCTATGCTAAATGCAAAAAAGCAGTAAAGAATGGCAAGGAGCATAGGGGAGAAGGAGCGTCTGTCAACACAGACTGAGTGCCTAAAAACGGAGTGCCGGGGCTGTATTTATAGGCAAAATTCGGACTGAAGGGCAGCAGCTGCCACTGTAGACGGCGGCCGCTGCCACCGTACCCTGTCCATTCGCCAGTTTTTTTCGTTTTGACGGCTTTTTTGGGAGTTCCGGACCTCCAAAAAATATTCCGGGATCAGTTCCGCGATCCTCGCAACGTCCCGGACGTTTTAAGTATCATATTGGCATACTTCCGGTAAATTTCCAAAATGACCTCCGGTCCGGCCGGACTGTTTACAGTCCGGAAAAACTGGCTTTTTGAGTCTCAAAATTTGAGTATTCACAGTTGCCTCCCACTGGCTATCATAAAAATGATTTATGAGAGCCAGTGGCTGTCTGAAGGAGCAAATTTTGAGGATGGGCAGAGGAGGAAACCCCGCCGTTGGTTTTTTTCTTTGAAATGAAATGATCAAATGCATGGATTTATGTTTGCAACTTAAAGATGTTTTTGCCTCTTAGAGGACTTGAAAAAGATGTTTTCCCCTTAATGAGGGCTTGAAAAGAGATTTTGCCTCTTAGAGGACTTGGAAAGATGTTTTGCCTCTTAATGAGGGTTTGAAAAGAGATTTTGCCTCTTAGAGGACTTGAAAAGATGTTTTGCCTCTTAATGAGGGCTTAAAAAGAGATTTTGCCTCTTAGAGGACTTGAAAAGATGTTTTGCCTCTTAATGAGGGCTTGAAAAGAGATTTGTTTTATTTTTGTTTTTTTCTTTGAGAACCAAGGGTCCACCTAAAGTCGAAATGATCAAATGGCTTGGTTTTGGATGAAAAATGGTTGGTTATTGGTTAGGGTTTCACCCTAGGTTTTATGTAAAAAAAAGGTTAACCATTAACTGGGTTCTACCCTGGGTTTATGTAAAAGAGATTGACGATGGTTGGGTTTCACCCTGGGTTGTGTATGTTTTTTTTTTTTTATAACACTTGCCCCTGAATCCGACTTGGAGGATTTTGCCCCCTGCTTAAGAGAATTGATGCCTTTATTAGCTGAAATAGAATTTCTTCTTAATGAAAGACTAAAAATTCCGTGATTACTTCTGTGATGGGAGAATGGTGAAGGTTCTTATCACTTCTTGCCCCCAGAATGGTGCTGACCATGGAATACTTCAAAACATTGGTGTTGCACTTGTCCAATCGATTGAGGAATCAAAGAGAACAAAGCCACTTATATGACTCGAGGAAACAGACAATGTGGATGACATCGCTCGTTTGAAAGCATCGAAGAAACAATGGTCCGAGTGGAGACGAGGTATTAAAGAATTACCTCTCAACAATTGTGTTTGACATTTTTTAGGGTTGTTTTGGAAACCCCGGGGATTGAATTGACATTTTCCTCTCTCTCTTTTTTTTTTCGATGAATGACTCAAAGAGTGACGCTTTCAAAATGAACTTTTGAGAATGACTCGATTTTTGTGACTCGTTGTGGAATGACCACTGGTGATGGAGACTTGATTTTAGAGGCTCATTGGAGACTCAATTTAGAGACTCAAATTTTTCTTGTAGCGAATTTTGACTCGAAGGAACTCAGTGATTCCTGGAAAAAATGATTTATATACTCCCAAGGAGACCTTTGAAAGGGATTTTCTTTTTTTTTGCCTTAACTTTTGCCCAGTAGCCGCCCTTTCGGGTTTTCGACTCTAGCAGGCTCTTTACCCTAACTTTTGCCTAGACCGCCCTTTCGGGTTTTCAGCCTAGCGGGCTCAATTCTTGCCTGAAGCCGTCCTTTTGGGTTTTCAACTCCAGCTTTTATTTTTCTTTTCTTCTCTTTTTTTTATTTTTTTTATTTTTTATATTGGCAAAGAGAAAATGCTATTTATGATGCAAACTTATGTTTGTGACCGCTCCTTTGCGGCTGCCTACATATCTCCAAGAACTCTTCAGGGGATGGAAGAATTAGGTCTTTTGTAGTTCCTTCCGGGATGCGAACTTCATGCTCGGCTAGTGCGGAATTCATCTCCGACTTGATGTTAGTGCGGAATTCCTTTCCGTCTTGGTGCGGAATTTATTTTCGACTTGCTGTTGGGGCAAAATTCAATTCCGACTTAATGCTGATTGTGGAGTTCATTTCCGATTTGATTTCTTCGAGATTCCTTCCCGACTTGATATTATTACAGAATTCATTTCTGACTTGATTTCTTCGCGGGATTTCTTCCCTGCTTGATGTCTTTGCAGGATTCCTTCCCGACTGGATGTCTTTGCGGGATTCCTTCCCAACTTGATGTTGATGCAGAATTCATTTCTGACTTGATTTCTTCACGGGATTCCTTCCCGGCTTGATGTCTTTGCGGGATTCCTTCCCAACTGAATGTCCTTGCAGGATTCCTTCCCGGCTTAATGTCTTTGCGGGATTCCTTCCCAACTTGATGTCTTTACAGGATTCATTCCCGACTTTGATGATGTTGAATCAACTTATTGACTCGAGCTCGTATGATAGTGATGACCCTAGGCGAATCTGACTTTGTTGTTGTAGTGGTTTTACCACTGGTTGACTGAAATATGACTTGTATTCATCACAAAGAGTTTTGAATACCCACATTGTGGTGGTAACTTGAGTGGCTTGAGTGTTTAAGAAGCTTTTATGCTTTGAGTTTGTGGCTTCGCCATGTTTGAATTCTTGAGGTTAATTTGATCCCTTTTCTTGAACTTTATCTTCCTCCGAATTTGAAACTTATTTCCTCAATGGTTCTCCTCTCCATAAGGAATTTTGAGGAGACTCTTCCTTTTCCTTGTTTTGAGAAATGATCCTTGTTTATAAGGACACTTGTACTTGTGCCATGCCTGGCGCTTGATTTTCAAGGTGTTTGTTGTCATCCAATTTGTGGAAATGACTGCTTATTTTAACTTGCTTTTTCAAAATGTGAGCAGCCACTTGGTCTTTGTCCTTATGGCTGAAATGATTTGTCATCTACCCTTGATGGGCTTGAATTTAACGGAGAGGTTGCAGTTGACCCGTTTTTGACAAATTGATTTCCTGTAGCTTTGTCCTTGATTTCTTTCTTTTGTGCAGAAGTTCCTTTTGACCCATTTTTTTCTTTTGCTTTGTTTGCTTCCTTTTGACCAGGGGTTCCTTTTGTCCCGTTTTTCCTTTTGCTTGCTTAGAAGCAGCCTCTCCATAAAGAATTTCGAGGCAACTTGATTCTGAGATGACTTGAGTAGTGTATGGATAGCATTGCGACTTCGTGTAGACCCAACCCAATTCCAAACATAACTTCTTTATTCTGTCGCTTTTAAGCTCAAAATTCAGACACCTCTCTGTCGGAGCATCTTCCATTCCTGGGTTTTCGGAGAAACCATTCTGGCCCTAACCCCTTCAATCGGCTTTACCTCGGTACTGTTTGAAGTCTTGCGTACCCTTTGCTGGATCCTTTCCATGATTACCCTTCAAAACTTCCCCTTTGATGGTGCTTCTTAGGATGCCCCCAACTTTGATTGATGCAGAGCAAATGAATGCATTTTTCTTTGCCAATTTTTATTATCTTTTTTTATCATCATTTTTTTTAAATTTTTTATCATTTTTTTTCGATTTTTTTTTTTTTGCTTTCACAGGAAAGGATAGGGAAAGAGTGTAAACATGATTGGGACATAAACTAATCCCTTTTTATTGATAAGACAAAATTTGTGTACAAAAGACACTTAGATTTATAAATTTGAATTGAATGAAAACTTGAATGGAAATGAAAATGAAAAGAAAAAACTAGACCCTAAAAGATAGACTCTAGGTGGACTGTGATGGACTAGGATTGGATTGACTGTAGTGACTTTGTTCTTCTCGATGCTAAAATCGATCAGATAGGTTGTTGTTGGTCTTGAACAATTCCTTTGTTCTTTTGGAGGTTTGATCTCAACCTTCTCAGACACAAACTTCATTCATTTCTAAGAAAAGTTCGAGAGGATCGAACGATTCTTGTTCAACAATTCTTTTTGCATTAATCCCATGGTTAGGCAAGGGATTGGTTGATGTTCAGCTTGCTCTTGGGGATGATGGACCCATTGTCAACCAGGTCTTGTAGACAGTTTTTCAAAGTCCAGCATAATTCGGTCTTATGCCCATGTCCTTGATGGTACTCACAGTATTCATTGGCTTTGAAATTTCGGGGCAGGGGGTTTGGTAATGGCCTTGCTTCTAAGGGCTTCAGTAAATTTGCTTTCACTGCTTCTCGGAACACCAAAAGGATTGGCATGCCGAGATCAGTATATTGCCTCCTTGGCTGATTGTTTCCCAAATTCCCAACACGTAAAGGATTTGTGGGGATTATACTGGCTATTTCATTTGTCTCACTGGACCCAGCATGATTCTGCTTCTTGCATGAGTCTTCTTTGAGTTGACCCAATTGGATTAAGTCTTCCACCTTAGTTGCAGTTGCAATGAGCGATTGGAACATAGGCAAGTACTGTGTTTGAAGTTGTGACTGGTAGACAGGCAGTAAGTTCTTGATTATTATGTCAACTTGTTCCTGTTCAGATGGTCGGTTGATCATTTGAGCAGCTTTGGCTCTCCACCTCAAAAGGAACGAGGAGAAGGGCTCATTGTTCTTTTGTTTAGTGGTTTCCAGCTCCCTCCGGGTAACATCCACTTCGATATTATAATGGTACTGCGTGTTGAAAGCATTGCATATGTCCTCCCAATTCTTCATTTTGGAACGATCCAAGCTTACAAACCATCTTAATGCAGCACCAGTCAAAGATTGCTGAAACAACTGAGCAAGGAGCTCACTGTTTAGGCCAAACGGGTTGAGGGCACCCACATACATTTTCAGGTGCGTTTTGGGACAAGTGGTTCCGTTAAACTTGTCCATGTTAGGCATCTTGAATTTTGTAGCTAATCTTGCTTCGGGGAACAAGGACAAGGAGTCCATGTCTACCACTTCCTTGTGTGGCTTGAGGGTAGTAATAGACCTTTCCAACAATTCCAGCTTCTCTCTCATTTTCTGAGCTTCCAGCTCAGAAGCAGTTCCAGAGGGCATGTCATCCAGGGCAGGGTTTGTGGACGTCGGTGCAACACCGGGTCCCTGATTGGAGGCAGCAGGATCATTTCCCCTAGCTGAAGCCCCATTTCCATTACCACTACCTAGTTCAGCTATTAGGGCAGCTCTCTGGGCAGCTAATGCCTCATTCATTCTAGTCTCTATTCTGGCTTCGAGTTGTTCCATGAGATTTTGGATGTCAGACAATGATGCCATTGGTGCAGTCGGGGTTGTTGGACTTGTGGGTGAGAGCTCAGTTGGTGTTTCAGGTACAGGTGGTCTTTGGAGAGGTACCTGTGAAAGGACATAGTCAAAACGATTAGACTATCAAGGTGTTTTCATAGGGTATGTGAGATAGTGTGAGGTAGGGTAGTGTATGGGTAAGGTATTTGGACTTGACCCTTGTGATGTAGGGTGGTATGACCAAACAATGTAGGGTAGTGTTGGTATAGGGAAGAATGACTTGACCCTGTGAGATGGGACGGTTTGACCCTGTGTGGTAGGGTAATGTTGGTATGCTAGGACACCTAGGATAGGACCCAATGGGATGTGATATGTAAGGTAGAGTGCTTAGGGCTGGACACCTCGACTTTTCGAAAGGCCCTAAGTTCTCAAGAAAATTTTTTTTTTTTGGGGCCTTAGGGGCCAAAATGTGAATTTTTGGGCCTAAGGACCAAAATGTAATTTTCCAGGTCTCAGGGACCAAAATGTAATTTTCCAGCTTTGAAATGGAATGTTTTTTTTTTAAGATTCTCTTTTTTATCATCTTCCAGACCCCTTTTTTTTTGTGAAGTATGGGATGAATGCGTGAATGCGCACAACATCACAACATAATTCATTTTAATGGAATGATTCAGCATCATTGGGTGCATACAGCCCTAAAGGATAGGTTCTACAAGCTATGACACAAATAGAGGATTGGCTTATTAAGGGACTCTTGAACCTTGAGCATGGATATACCTAACCACATGTGAAACAAGGAGTTTCGCGTGGGTCCAACGGTACGCATACTCATGGGCCATCCCCAAAAGGATTAGGGACGGTTTGCGGTAACAGGGAGGACGCTTTGGCTGTCCGTCGACATAATCAAAGAGACCTGCCGATCAGCGCTACTTGCTATCCAGACTCAGAAGTTTGAACAGAGAGAGAAGAAATTCATTTGAAATTCATTTTTTATGCAATGGAGAAAAAGATTCTCAATTCATGCAAATAAATAAACAAATTTAAATGATTTAAAGTAAAGTTCAATTAGGTCCAAATTCTCCTTGTTAAGCGTTCTTAAAGAAAGAATACTTAAATTTTTTTTTTGTTGGGGTACCCTGCAAAACAAAGCATAGTAAAATAATACCCTAAAGAAGGGTAGGTTAGTTTACACAACGATCGTAGTCCGCTTTATGCAAAAAGATTGCATAATCATCCCTAGCAGAGTCGCCAAACTGTGAAGCCCTACCCCAAATATCAAGCATATAAATGCATATGACTAAGGGTAGAAATGCAGGTGAATGTGTGAGTCGCCACCTTGTTTAATTATTTTAGGGTAAACTAGGAAAAAACCCTAAGTTGACTCCAATTTTAATTAACCTAATTATTAGATTAATTATCCCAATGTTTAAGGCATAGTCTACGAACCCGAGGTGGATCCCGAGACCATGTCATGTTGATTAACTAACTGATGAATGAAATGCTTTGCAGGGTGAATGAAGTAATTGGACCAATTGAAATGTTTATGTGATTTCGACTTGCCGCTCGGGGTTAAATCCCGAACGTGCCTACGTACTTCCGTTTGAATGGAAGATCAAATTCAACGTAGTTCGATAGGCCTTTTTAAAAGGGCTTTGAATGGGTATGCTTAATGCATGAGTGTGTGTATGCTTTGTGCATTTTTTTGTTTAGGCACTTTGCCAAAGAATTGATTGATTCGATTTAGGCATTTGTTGCAAAAAATGTTGATTTAAGGCTTTTAGCCAAAAAGATTGATTTAGGCAATTTATTGCCAAAAATTGATGTGATTTAGGCGATTGTCGCCAAAATTGATTATTTGAAGGCTTTTAGCCAAAATGAGTTGATTTAGGCAATTTATTGCCAAAAATTGATGATTGGGCGATTGTCGTCAAAATTGATTGATTTAAGGCAATTTATTTGCCAAAAGTAATTATTTGAAGGCTTTTAGCCAAAATTTCGACTTAAGCGATTTGTCGCTAAAAAAATGAATAATCTACTTATAGGCAATTTGTTTGCCAAAAGAGATCAATTGAATTGCAATGTAGGCAATTTATTGCCAAAGAAAAACGTGTTTAATTAAGGCATTTTAGCCACAATTAGTGATTAATTGGATTTAAGCCGGATTGTTCGAAATAAAAGCAATTATACCATAGTCATTGATAGACTAGATACTTTAAGCCAATATTGTCGGATTTAGGCTTTTAATATCACGATTATTAATTAACCGGGCATTTAAGCTTAAACAATGTTTAATTGAGGCAGTTTATTTGCCTAATGATGACGTGAATGCATTTATGCAGTTGTAGAATTAGGAGTAGAAGAGAAATATGCATGAAGTGCTAAAATTAAATAGGCAGAGTTTCATTTATCTACCTGATTTAATCGACGGCCGCTTCTTAGCTTCAGCTTGAAAACTCCAAATTAAGCTCCTCGTTTAGGGAATATTAATTAATTTAATTTTAATTTAAGTGACCAAGTATCACAACAATAAAATAATAAAAGCCTATGCTAAATGCAAAAAAGCAGTAAAGAATGACAAGGAGCGTAGGGGAGAAGGAGCGTCCGTCAACACAGACTGAGTGCCTAAAAACGGAGTGCCGGGGCTATATTTATAGGCCAAATTCGGACTGAAGGGCGGGAGCTGCCGCCGGGGATGGCGGCTGCTGCCGCCGTGGACGGCGGCCGCTGTCGCCGGCCAGGGCGGCCGCTGCCGCCGTATTCTGTCCATTCGCCAGTTTTTTTCGTTCCGACGGCTTTTTCGGGAGTTTCGGACCTCCAAAAAATATTCCAGGACCAGTTTCGCGATCCTCGCGACGTCCCGGACATTTAAAGTACCATATTGGCATACTTCTGGTAAATTTCCAAAATGACCTCCGGCCCGACTGTTTGCAGTGCGGGAAAACTGGCTTTTTGAGCCTCAAAATTTGAGTATTCACACATATTTTCTTCTTCAATTCTAGAATAAACTAGAATGTCATCTATGAACACGATCACAAACTAATCCAGGTAAGGCTTGAACACACGATTCATCAGATCCATAAAAGCCGCTGGAGCATTGGTGAGTCCAAATGACATAACCAAGAATTCATAATGACCATATCTGGTTCTGAAAGCCATTTTAGGAATGTCTTGCTCTCTGATCTTCAATTGATTATAACCAGATCTACGGTCAATTTTTGAGAAATAAGTAGCTCCTTGCAACTGATCGAATAGATCATAAATTCTAGGAAACAGATACTTGTTTTTCACTTTCACCTTATTCAACTGCGCATAGTCGGTACATAGGCAGAGAGAGCCATCTTTCTTCTTCACAGAAAAGACCAGAGCACCCTAAGGTGAAGTGCTTGGTTGGATAAAGCCTTTGTCTAGCAATTCTGTAACTGATCCTTAAGCTCTTTTAATTATAAGGTGGCATAGACATAGGCATTATGCTAGGAACTAGATCAATACAGAATTCAATTTTTCGATCTAGAAGAAGATCGGGTAATTCTTCTAGAAACACATCCAAGAACTCATTCACAATCGGCATCTCTTCAACTCTACCGGTTCCCGCCGTAGTGTCCTTTACTAGTGCTAGATACCCTTGGCAGCCCCTTTCTAGGTTCTTCCTAGCGCTTATTATAGAAATTAAATTATAAGGAGCTATGCTTTTATCCACCCTGTAAATAAGCTTCTCACCATCTAGTAGATTAAAAGCGATTTCTTTCTTTTATAATGCACCTCTACATCATATATCGACAACCAATCCATACCCAGTACAACATCAAAGTCAATTACCTCCAAGATAATCAAATTCACAGGTAAGTCTCTATCGTCAAGAACAATAGGGCTGTCCAAAATGACAGCATTAGTGTAGACGGGTTCACTTAAGAGCGTTGATATCAATAAAGGTAATTCTAACCGATCGGACACTCTATCTACTTTAGTGGAAAACCCAAGAGATATAAATGAATGGGTGGCACCAGGATAAAAAAAAACTTGTGCCCCAATGAACAAATGTAAGAATACCTCCCATCACGGCATTGGATGCCTGAGCATCCCTTTGGGTCAAATGGAAAATTCGAAGTTTTCCTCCTGCAGCTTATGAAGTTTGTCTAGAACTTTGACCTTTATCTCTACCAAAAGAACTATGGCCCTATCGGCTTGCAAATCTGGAACCTGATGCAGAAGTTGTGGCAGAAGGGGGTCTAGACACACTACTATAGAAGACTGGGATGGCATATCTCGTGGCTGAAGAAGTGGTCAATCTCTAACATAATGCCCAATTTGGTGACATCTGAAGTAGGCATTAGCATAAAAATTACATCCTCCTTTACAAACTTTACCACATCTGTGACAAACAGTCCCACTAGATCTGCTACTACTAGAACTATACCCACTGCTAGAATCACCAGTATAAATACCCATTCTCGTCCTAGGTTTCTTCGTATCTTTTTTCCTACCAAGGTTTCCTCTTCCTTGGAACTGAAAACCTGGAGACTGTGTGCCCATAGTAAAAGATCCACTCATCCCTGACACACCAAGATTCCCAAGTGGCGTAACAGTTCTGTTACCTCTTCTGCCTACTATCACTCCATCAGAAATGTAGTTGGTCTCTATTTGCTTAGTTGAATCAATCACAGCACTAAAATCTAGCTCCCTCTGCTGAAATAGAGTAGTATATATTGCATTCAACCCACTAATAAACCTATATATCTTAGTGCCTTCATTTGGTATAGATCTCGAAGCATATCTACTCAACTCTATAAATTTGGTGGCGTACTCATCAATAGACATATCTCCCTAATCCAAGGACTTAAATTCTGTCATGTTGGCTCTCCTAGTCCCTTTTGGTACAAAGCGATTCATGAAAAGAGTAGAAAACTACTGCTAAGACATCCCGGTAATGAAAGGCAGAACATAGTCCCTAAACCATATTTTAGCCACACCCTCCAATCTATAGCCTACAAATACAATGGACCTCTAATCATCGCAACCTAACTCAACACAAAACTCTCTGATTCTGGATAAAAAGGAATAAGCATCTTTAGTTCCTGTAAGCTTGGTTGGCTTATACCGGATAAATTTGTCATAAAGAGTGTCATCAGTGGGCTCTCGGAAAATTGGGAGGTGGAGTCGGCTGAAATGGTTGTGCTATCAGATCGTGTATGGGAGGAGGCATCTGCTGTTGCTGCTGTTAAGCCTGAAAGAACTTTAGTTGCTGCATCAACAGGTTATTCATGGTAGCTATGGCCTGTTGAAGTCCCGTCATCAATGTGTTTACTACCAGAGAGTTTCTAGCTATATATTCCTCATTTCGATTTTCCTGAACTTCTTTATCTTGATTAACTACATTTCTAGTAGGCCTACCTGTTGACGCGTGTCATTATGCCCCCGCCTGATCCGATGAGGATACGAGGATACAGAATGAAAGGTTAATGCTATCTAGAAGTCTTTTAATCCAAGGATTTAAATTAAATCGTTTTTAAGTGTCTGGTTGCATCAGAGTTGCGTCACGTAGCTATCAGTTGCGTGACGGCACCGTCAGCTGCGCACGCAGCTCCGATTTGTATGACGTCACCAATATGACGACATGCCACACGTGGCTATGGTCCAGAAAGATAGCTGCATCACGCAGCTATCCGGTTCGTCACGCGGCCGAGAGTTGCATGACGCTGTTTTCGCACCGCCCCCGAGCGACCCGAAAAATGCCACTTTTTGTTTTTGATTTGGAAATGGAAAGCCATCTTATTATGAAAAGTGATGACAAAACATTTTATTGGATACGATGCCGATAAATCGGTCTTATAAACATTTTGAGTCGCCACCCATTATTTCGGCAATGTTACCGTTTCCAATTTTATAACTGTGAATACTCAAATTTTGAGGCTCAAAAACCCTGTTTTCCCAGACTGCAAACAGTCCGGCCGGACCGGAGGCCATTCAAAAAAGTTCACCGAAGTATGCCAATATGGTACTTGAAACGTCCGAAAAATTACGAGGATCGCAGAACTGGTCCCGGAATATTTTTTAGAGGAACGGAACTCCCGAAAAAGCTTTTGGAACGAAAAACTAGCGAGTAGACAGGCCACGGCGGGAGCACCCGCCGTCCGCGGCGGTAGCGCCCGCCCTCCAGCCTATTTTTTCCTATAAATACAGCCCCGAATTGGCAGTTTTATTCACTCGATCTGTGTTGACGGACGCTCTCTTCTCCCCTACGCTCCTTGCGGTTCTTTTACTGCTTTTTCTGCATTTAGTGTAGGCTTTTATTACTCTGCTGTTGTGATATCTGGTCACTTAATTGAATTAATTTTAATTAAATATTCCCCAAACGAGGAGCTTAATCTGGAATTTTCAAGCTGAAGCTAAGAAACGGCCGCCAATTAACTCAGGTAATAATGAAACTCTGCCCATTTAATTTCAGCATTTTGTGCATATTCTCTTCTACTCCAATTCTGAATTAAACTGCTGCATAAATGCATTCACGTCATCAATTTGGCAAATAAACTGCCTCAATTAAATATGATTAAACTTAAATGCCTGGTTAATTAATAATCGTGGTGTTAAAGCCTAAATCCGACAATATTGGCTAAAGTATCTGGTCAATTAATGACTACGGTATAATTGCCTTTATTTCGAACAGTCCGGCTTAAGTCCAATTAATCAATAATTGTGGCTAAATAGCCTTAATTAACCACGTTTTTTTTGGCAATAAATTGCTTATATTGCAATTCAATTGATCACTTTTGGCAAACAAATTGCCTATAAATAAGATTAGCCATTTTTAGCGACAAATCGCTTAAATCGAAGCTTTGGCAAAATGCCTTGAATTAATCAATTTTTTGCCTAAAAGCCTTAAATCAATCATTTTGGCGACAATCGCCCAATCAACACTCTTGGCAAACAAATTGCCCAATCAACCATTTTGGCAACAAAAAGCCCAAACATCAATTTTTGGCAACAAAAAGCACAAACATCAATTTTTGGCAATAAATTGCCCAATCAACCATTTTGGCGACAAAAAGCCCAAACATCAATTTTTGGCAATAAATTGCCCAATCAACACCTTTTGGCAACAAATGCCTAAAACAGAAAATCAATCAATCTTTGGCAAAATGCCTAAAAATGCACGAAGCATACACACACTCATGCATTAAGCATACCCATTCAAAGCCCTTTAAAAAAGGCCTATCGAACTACGTCGACTTTCATCTTCCATTTAAACGGAAGTACGTAGGCACGTTTGGGGTTTAATCCCAAGCGGCAAGTCGAAATCACTTAAACACTTTATTGGTCCAATTGCATCATTACCTTGCAAAGCTTTCACACTTATGTTAGTTAATCAGCATGACATAGTCTCGGGATCCACCTCGGGTTCGTAGACTGTGCCTTAAACATTGGGATAATTGGCCTAGACTTAGGTTAATTAAAATTGGAGTCATTTAGGGTTTTTTCCTAGTTTACCCTAAAATAATTAAACAAGGTGGCGACTCACACATTCACGTGCATTTCTGCCCTCAGTCATATTCATTATATGCCTATTTTTGGGGGAGGGGTTCACAGTTTGGCGACTCTGTTGGGGACATGTAATCATTTTGCATAAAGTGGACTACAATTGCTGCATCAACTAACCTGCCCTTCTTCAGTGTATTATCTTTGTGGTGCTTTGTTTTGCAGGGTACCCTAACACGAATCAAGTGTTCTTTCTTTAAGAATACTTGATAAAGAAATTTGGACTTAATTGTAAAATTTAATTAAAACATTTAAATTTGTTGATTTATTTGCATGATTGAGAATCTTTTTCTCCATTTTATAAAAAAACGAATTTCAAATGAATTTCTTCTCTTCTGTTCAAACTTCTGAGTCTGGATAGCAAGTAGCGCTGATCGGCAGGTCTCCTTGATTATGCCGACGGACAGCCAAAGCGTCCTCCCTGTTACCGAAAACCATCCCTAATCCTTTTGGGGGTGGCCCATGAGTATGCATACTGTCGGACCCACGCGAAACTCCTTGTTTCACATGTGGTTAGGTATATCCATGCTCATGGTTCAAGGGTCCCTTTATAAGCCTATTTTCTATTTGTGTCATAGCCTATAGTACCTATCCTTTAGGGCTGTATGTACCCAATGCTTGAAGCATCTCATTAAAACGGATTATGATGTGTTATTGTGCGCATTCACGACATATCATAAACATTGAATAAACACAAAAAGAACACAAAACATTCTTTTGTTTTTTTTTAGTCATGCACAGTTGGACAAAGAGTCGATCTACCTCACATCAGCTACCCTGATACACGAACCACTATACCCTAATCCAATTACCCTTATACTTACTCACTGTTCAAGTGCCAACATCAGTGCCAGTCACACCTACGGTACCATCCTCAACATCACCAGCTTCACCAGCTTCACCAGCTACACCAGCTTCACCTACAACTCCAACAACCCCACCTGCATCAATGGCATCAATCTCTGACATCCAAAACCTTATGAGCCAACTGGAGAAGACAAAGGGCCAGCCTCTCTTTCAGGTCAACCCTGAGAATGCCAACCTGCCCCTCTCAGGATTTCAATATGACACAGTACAGTGCATAAAGGGAAAAATTGCAAACTCTTGAATTCTCTTTGATTTCGGGATGATGCAAATAAACTGCATAGTGCCTTTGATGCTGAAAATGTCCTACCTGCCGGGAATGGTTATGGCAAGGTCCGGAAAGACATACCCTGCTCTGTAAGCTTGGGAATGTCCAGTGAATAAAGGGACTTTTGGGCTAGGATATGAGCCCACTGATGAAGACCTGGATGGAAGGACCAGGAGAAGAAGGAGAAAGACACAGATGCGGCCATACTTTTTGACTTTGAATGGTCACTTCTGCAAACCGGGAGAAACGATTCCTTATCGTGGCTTCCAAGAACCATTTTACTGCCTGACTGCTAAGAAGATGCTGCCTGGGTTAGAAATATTTTCTAATGTCTGGGGTAACAAGCCCGAAACAATAACTGAACTGGAAGTGGAAGACTTCATACAGCCCAGTCTCTTTGACGAGGTTGCGGTCATTACAGGAAATGATGGGAACCAAGACCTACTGAGCCTGATTAAGCCGTACAAAGGGCCTCTCACCAACTGGTACGCCGAGGAGGAGCGCGCTGCTGATAAACCCCCTCCCAGTCAAACCTAGAGTCAAAGTCTGTAATCAAGACCTGTACTGAGTCTGAGTCTGACCCCGAGTCTGAAACTGAGTCAGAGTCCAGTTCCAGTTCTGAGTCGTCTGTGTCGGATTTAGAAAATCCAGACATCGAATTTGATGTAATTTTTTAGGACGATTCTATCCTAATCAATAAGAGCTTGCAAATTATTGGCTACCCCGCGTGTCTATCTTTCCAAGTATTTCCAAGCAAAAATAATGAAAATCAAATAAATGAAATAAAAAATGAAAAAGAAAAAATAATAATTGGCAAAGAAGAAAATAAACATACATACATTGCATTTGACTGTGTGAATAGGGAACAAGTCATTGGATGCTTGAAAAAGTTTGCTGATTGCTTCATGTGGAAGGCAAGTGACATCATGGGAATTGACCTGGTAATAGCGGTGCATAAGATTCCAGTATACCCTAAGGCTAAACCGGTAAAACAGAAGCTAAGAAGGCTGAAAACAGAATTGTCCTTGAAAATCAAGGAGGAAGTAGCCAAGCAACTGGAGAATAAGTTCATAGAACCCATTGCCTACCCAATGTGGTTAGCAAATATTGTGCCGGTGCCGAAGAAAGATGGCAAAGTCAGAATGTGTGTGGATTACCGGGATTTGAATGAAGCATGTCCGAAGGACGACTTCCCCCTACCGCATATTGACTTGTTGGTGGACCGAATGGCTGGACACGAGATGGTCTCCTTGACCGATCTTGCTGTCGGATACAATCAAATAATGATGCATTTGCCAGACAAAGAGAAAATGGCATTCATCAAGGCGTGGGTAACCTACTGCTACAGGGTTATGCCTTTTGGGCTCAAAAAAGCCGGGGCAACCTATCAAAGAATGGCAACAACCATCTTCCATGACATGATTCACAAAGAAGTAGAAGTGTATGTGGACGATATGCTTGTTAAATCAAAAACAGCTGAAGAACATACAACAGCACTTGAGAAGTTCTTCCTTAGACTTCGAAAGTACAATTTAAAGCTCAACCCAGCGAAATTTCTGTTTGGAGCAACATGCGGAGTATTTCTGGGGCATATGGTCAGTCGGAAGGGCATAGAGATTGACCCTTCAAAAGCCAAAGCCATTCTGGAAATGCCAGCACCGAAGACGGAAAAAGAAGTTTGGGGTTTCCTGGGAAGGCTACAGTACATCAGCCGGTTCATCAATCAATTGGCCAATACTTGTGGTCCGATTTTCCAATTACTCAGGAAAGGAGTAGCCATCAAATGGAATGAGGATTATCAGAAAGCTTTTGACCAAGTGAAGCAATATCTGTTATCCCCACTAGTTTTACAGCCACCAAGGCTAGGAAAGCCTTTGCTATTGTACCTATCAGTGACAGAAGAAGCGATGGGTGCAATGCTAGCTTAACAAGCAGAAGATACAAGGGTAGAAAATGCCGCGTATTACCTCAGCAAAAGGATGCTAGACTACGAGCTAAAATACAATAAGAGAGAAGTTGTGTCTGGCTCTAGTTTGGGCTTGTGCAAAGCTGCAGCACTACCTCTCGTCCTACACCATATACGTTATTTCTGAATCGAATCTCGTGAAATTCCTTATGGAGATGCCGGTTCTTGACAGTAAGATGGCTAAGTGGGTGTCGGTGCTCGCAGCCTATGATTTAAAATTTGTACAACGGAAGGCAGTGAAAGGCGGAGCCTTGGCTGATGAATTAGCAGAATTACCTGTCGAAGACCAAATGCCGAAGGTAGAATTTCCTGATGAAGACTTGTTGAGCTTGGAAAGTGAAGTCTGGGAAATGTACTTCGATGGAGCTTCAAACTACCATGGAAATGGGGTTGGAGTCGTATTCAAAACTCCTTGTGGAGAATACGTCCCAATCGCAGTCAAATTAGATTTCGACTGCACCAACAATGAAGCTGAGTATGAAGCTTGCATAAAGGGGTTAGAAGCAGCCTTGGAAAAGGAAATAAAGGTCCTCAAGGTTTTCGGGGATTCTAATTTAATAGTCTCCCAAGCTTTGAGAAAATGGAAAATTAAAGAAGAGCGTATGGTTCCTTACCTACAACGCTTGGACGAATTGGCTCAGCAATTTGATGATTTATCCTTCCACTACTTGCCGCGAGCCAAAAATCAGTTTGCTGATGCTCTGGCTACTTTAGCTTCCATGGTCAATGTAGAGGGGAATCAAATTATTCAACCTTTGACAGTTCGGCTGCAGAAACAGCCAGCACATATCATGAATTTGGGGGATGACAAGCCCTGGTATTGGGATATACAGAATTATCTTCAGAATGAAGCCTACCCGGAGGGATCCACCAAACTCAAAGTTTACCAGAGAAGAATGGCACGACATTTTAATAAGAAGGTCAAAGACCGAAAACTGGAAGATGGTTGTTTGGTCTTGAAGGAAATTAGATAGCCAATCATAGACCCACGTGGGAAGTTTCGTCCTCATTGGGCTGGACCCTATGTGTTGAAGAAAATATTGTCTGGCGGAGCCGTCATTTTGACTGATTTGGATGGTTTGGAATTCACGAATCCATGTAATTTAGATCAGTTAAAAAGATATTTTGTATAATAAGCATTGCATAATGTAGAAAAGAGCTACATTAGACCTGATTCTCCTCAAAAAAAAGAAATTATGTATCGGAGATATGTAGGCCACCCTCTTTGAGTGCGGTCTAAACATTAATGAGAAAATCATTTCATAATTCATTCTTCTTTGCCAAAAAAAAAAAAGAAAAGAAAAAATAAAGAGAAAAACCCGCTAAGTCGAAAACCCGAAAGGGCAGCTTAGGCAAAAGTCGGGGCCCGCTAAGTTGAAAACCAGAAAAGGTCGACTCAGGCAAAAATGGGTAGCTCGCTAAGTTGAAAACCCGAAAGGGCGGCTTAGGCAAAAATTAGAGCTTGAATAAATAAAGTTGGAAAATGCTTGGAAAGCTTAAAAGTCGAATGACATTCTTAATTAAAGCAATAAAGTCAAACAGTCCGAAGTCAAGCAGAAAGCCAAAGAGTCCAAGAAAAATAAATAAATAATGAAGTCTAAGTCCAAGTCCAAAAAAAAAAAAAAAAAAAAAAAAAACGAAACATACATCCAAAGCCAAAGAACAAAATCCAAAGTCAAAGTCCCAAATAAAAAGTCAAAAAAGTTAAAATAAGGGAAAAAAAAAACAAAAGTCCAAAAGCCTATAAGAGTCTAGGTGTCCCGTCTCCTCCGTGGGGCAATATCCTCCGAGTCGTCCCTAGCTGCTGAACTCTCTCCAACCTCGCCTGTCCGGGGAGCCAACACAATCTCCTCATCGGTCCCAACCTCATTATCAGCGTTAGCCTGAGCCCAACCTTCAAGTACACTCAGCAGTGCGTTCCTCCTTGGCCTTTCAACCGGCCAGACAACGGCAATGAACCAGGTCCGATACTCAGGAGAAGTCTGGACACCGGCAGGATTAGGTAAAGGCCTAAACATGTGATGGTCTCTAACCCAAGCCCTAAGGACGGCTCGGGTAACACCCGGAGTGATGGCTGAATCAGCTGAAGTGCCATCTACAATTGGGACAGTCTGGTCTATCCCCATCTGCCTTAAAATGCGCGAAGCGCAGTACCAAGTACAGTGTGTAAGGCCTAAAAGGTAAACCCGAGTATGGCGAGAGCTAACCTGGATAAAATGGGTGATGTCATACCAGGAAATGTACCACAGTACCTCATTTGGACCCAGCTCGATCAGCCATGAGGTCCATCCATCAGTAGACGGATGAGTGATTAGGATCCTCCACATACGATACTGAGAGGGGTTGTAAGGCAAGAAAGTAGGAGCAGCAACCACTTGGAGGTGGTCCTCTAACCAAACCTGAGTAATGGATCCTTTCTATTACAAAGGAATGAACCAAAAGAAAGAAGAGACAATAAGCAATAGGAGATAGACCATACCTCCCCAAATTGATCTTTTCTACCTTGGAGAGACTCTTAGTCCAATTGTGCATGTTGTGGTTATAAAAGGGATTCATTTTTGAAAAAAAGATCAGAAATTGAAAAGAATTGAAAGTTGAAATTGAAAAAAAAATCTCGTTTTCTTATAAATCAAAGTGGATAATCATGCATACATATAAAATTTTTAGTACTAACCAAGTGCAGGTACAGTCAAAGTTCAGTACAAAAATAGAGGCAAAGAAAAAAGAAACAGGAAAAATCTAGCAACCACGGCATCAGCGACGGGGCCTCCTCCTCCTCTGATCATCAAAGGCCCTCAGAGTCCAGGACAAAGAAAGTTCTTGCTGCATCCCAAGCATCAGCTCCATCATCTGACTGACCAAGCTGTTAGGAACCTGGAAATCATACAAAAAAACACAAGTCAATATCAAATCTCTTATGAATCCTTTTTGTGAGAGATTCATCAGTCATTACCTCATTAATGTCCTCGGGAGGAAGATCCAAGCGATCTACATTCTCCAGGGAGACCTCCCGAAAAGCTAGAGTGCCGTCAGGAGTATGGTAGGAAATGCTATATGGAAGACGTAGATTGGCCAGGCCTGGATGAAGCGGCCCGGTAGCCTCTGAGATGGCCCGGGGAGCCCTGGAAGGACTTGACGGGCGACTAGGCCCAGCCTGAGACGGGCCCTCAACTGGAGTGGAAGAAGAAGGATCAGTCTGAAGCCCGAGAAGAATGTGTGTTAGGAGGCTGGGAAGGTGCCTGAAAATCAACAAACCGAGATCCGATAGGTTGCATCAGAAACATCTTGCAGAACTCATCATAATCTCCTCCCAGAATGAACCCCACATGTGGGAAGCCCTCAATATGAGCGTCAGTAAGCGTCATCTGCTTTCCCGCTCGCATGTCCTCGGGAGGGGGATGAGGGACGGAGCAGTAGCCTCTGATCTGAAAGTCTACTCTCTCGCCCAGATAATAGCGTCTCAAGACGGGATGTGACAAGACAACCCTCCGCCGGGACAAGGCCTCTGATCGCTGGAAATGAGGGTCAGCCTCAATCCAACTTTGAAGATGGGCATTCATCGCCCCCGCCTCAACCTATGAAGGAACCAAATGTGTTAATAAATCCTTTTTATTTTCACATACTTAAAAAAATTACAAGACACTTACCTGCTCCACGGTGCAAGTATCGAAGAAGGTACGCAGGTCCCTTAACGACTTTCTACGTCGAACAGTTTGGAGGTTTGTTCAGTACCACCTCCAAGCCAAAGGTACCAGCCCTAATCCAAGATCAGCATGAATCAGCTCCGGGCGAGTGTAAGGAAAGTACTCAAATGCCCAAGTCTGCAAAACAGAAGCAAGAATCAGTGAGGGAAAATCAATAAATAAACAGAAAAACACAGAAAGGTAGAATGTTCTTTACATTACCTCCCAAATTTAGTAGGTCCCACTGAGTTTACAGTGGCCCCGACTCAGATCACACATGTCATCATACATGTGGCTCAGAATAGCGCCGGCCCAGTCGTACTCCTAAAGATGGGCCAGATTTTCCAAACTCTTCAAGATGGAAGGATTAAACTTATCCTTCCTGTTGGACCAGAAGGTCGAAGCGAACAGCAGCAACAAAGTGAATCTGGCCACCTGAGTAGCCGTCAGCTCTCCCTGCCTGTATCTAGCATAAATGTCGGGGGTTTGGAGGGATAACCAACGTCTAGAAACGCTCAAAACGGGAGTAGTAGAGCTTGGCCCGACAATCCGGGGCAGGTCGATCCTTATCAGCTCAACCATCCGATCAGGAGAGACCTCAGTCCTCCAGTCATTATACAGCTCGATCGGCCGAATGCCAAAAGGAATCCCGGAGATCACCGAAAAATCAGTGGGGGTCATTGTCATCTCACCCCAAGGGTTCCAGTTCTGAGTCGTCTGTGTCGGATTTAGAAAATCCAAACTTCAAATTTGATGTAATTTTTGAGGACGATTCCGTCCTAATCAATAAGAGCTTGCAAATTATTGGCTACCCCACGTGTCTATCTTTCCAAGCATTTCCAAGCAAAAATAATGAAAATCAAATAAACGAAATAAAAAATGAAAAAGAAAAAATAATAATTGGCAAAGAAGAAAATGAACATGCATACATTGCATCTGACTGTGTGAACAGGGAACAGGTCATTGAATGCTTGAAGAAGTTTGCCGATTGCTTCATGTGAAAGGCAAGTGACGTCACGGGAATTGACCCGGCAATAGCGGTGCAAAAGATTCCAGTATACCCTGAGGCTAAGTCGGTAAAACAGAAGCTAAGAAGGCTGAAAACAGAATGGTCCTTGAAAATCAAGGAGGAAGTAGCCAAGCAACTAGAGAATAAGTTCATAGAACCCATTGCCTACCCGACATGGTTAGCGAATATTGTGCCGGTGCTGAAGAAAGATGGCAAAGTCAGAATGTGTGTGGATTACCGGGATTTGAATAAAGCATGTCCGAAGGATGACTTCCCTCTGCCGCATATTGACTTGTTGGTGGACCGAATGGCTAGACACGAGATGGTCTCCTTGACCGATCTTGCTGTCGGATACAATCAAATAATGATGCATTTGCCAGACAAAGAGAAAACGGCATTCATCACGGAGTGGGGAACCTGCTGCTACAGGGTTATGCCTTTTGGGCTCAAAAATGCCGGGGCAACCTATCAAAGAATGGCAACGACCATCTTCCATGACATGATTCACAACGAAGTAGAAGTGTATGTGGACGATATGGTTGTTAAATCAAAAACAGCTAAAGAACATACAACAGCACTTGAGAAGTTCTTCCTTAGACTTCGAAAGTACAATTTAAAGCTCAACCCGACGAAATGACTGTTTGGAGCTACATTCGGAGTATTTCTGGGGCATATGGTCAGTCGGAAGGGCATAGAGATTGACCCTTCAAAAGCCAAAGCCATTCTGGAAATGCCAGCACCGAAGATGGAAAAAGAAGTTCGGGGTTTCCTAGGAAGGCTACAGTACATCAGCCGGTTCATCAATCAATTGGCCAATACTTGTGGTCCGATTTTCAAATTACTTAGGAAAGGAGTAGCCATCAAATGGAATGAGGATTGTCAGAAAGCTTTTGACTAAGTCAAGCAATATCTGTTATCGCCGCCAGTTTTACAGCCACCAAGGCTAGGAAAGCCTTTGCTATTGTACCTATCAGTGACAGAAGAAGCAATGGGTGTAATGCTAGCTCAACAAGCAGAAGATACAAGGGTAGAAAATGCCGTGTATTACCTCAGCAAAAGGATGCTAGACTACGAGCTAAAATACAATAAGATCGAGAAGTTGTGTTTGGCTCTAGTTTGGGCTTGTGCAAAGCTGCAGCACTACGTCTCGTCCTACACCACATACGTTATTTCTGAACCGAACCCTTGAAATTCCTTATGGAGAGGCCGGTTCTTGACAGTAAGATGGCTAAGTGGGTGTCGGTGCTCACAGCCTATGATTTAAAATTTGTACAACGGAAGGCAGTGAAAGGCGGAGCCTTGGCTGATCATTTAGCAGAATTACAGGTCGAAGACCAAATGCCGGAGGTAGAATTTCCTGATGAAGACTTGTTGAGCTTGGAAAGTGAAGTCTGGGAAATGTACTTCGATGGAGCTTCAAACTACCATGGAAATGGGGTTGGAGTCATATTCAAAACTCCTTGTGGAGAATACGTCCCAATCGCAGTCAAATTAGATTTCGACTGCACCAACAATGAAGCTGAGTATGAAGCTTGCATAAAGGGGTTAGAAGCAGCACTAGAAAAGGAAATAAAGGTCCTCAAGGTTTTCGGGGATTCTAATTTAATAGTCTCCCAAGCTTTGAGAAAATGGAAAATTAAAGAAGAGCGTTTGGTTCCTTACCTACAACGCTTGGACGAATTAGCTCAGCAATTTGACGATTTATCCTTCCACTACTTGCCGCGAGCCAAAAATGAGTTTGCTGATGCTCTGGCTTCTTTAGCTTCCATGGTCAACGTAGAGCGGAATCAAATTATTCGACCTTTGACAGCTCAGCTGCAGAAACAGCCAGCACATATCATGAATTTAGGGGATGACAAGCCCTGGTATTAGGATATACAGAATTATCTTCAGAATGAAGCCTACCCGTAGGGATCCACCAAACTCAAAGTTTACCAGGGAAGAATGGCACGGCATTTTAATAAGAATGTCAAAGACCGAAAACTGGAAGAAAGTTGTTTGGTCCTGAAGGAAATTGGACAGCCAATCATAGACCCACGTGGGAAGTTTCGTCCTCATTGGGCTGGACCCTATGTGTTGAAGAAAATATTGTCTGGCGGAGCCGTCATTTTGACTGATTTGGATAGTTTGGAATTCACGAATCCATGTAATTTAGATCAGTTAAAAAGATGTTTTGTATGATAAGCATTGCATAATGTAGAAAAGAGCTACATTAGACCTGATTCTCCTCGAAAAAAAAAGAAATTATGTACCGGAGATATGTAGGCAACCCTCTTTGGGTGCGGTCTAAACATTAATGAGAAAATCATTTCATAATTCATTCTTCTTTTCCAAAAAAAACAAAAGAAAAAGAAAAGAAAAAAAAAGAGAGAAAAACCCGCTAAGTCGAAAACCCGAAAGGGGGGCCTTAGGCAAAAGTCGGGGCCCGCTAAGTTGAAAACCCGAAAAGGGCGGCTCAGGCAAAAATGGGTAGCTCGCTAAGTTGAAAACCCGAAAGGGTGGCTTAGGCAAAAATTAGAGCTTGAATAAATAAAGTTGGAAAATGCTTGGAAAGCTTAAAAGTCGAATGACATTCCCAATTAAAGCAATAAAGTCAAACAGTCCGAAGTCAAGCAGAAAGCAAAAGAGTCCAAGAAAAATAAATAAATAATGAAGTCTAAGTCCAAAAAAAAAAAAAAACGAAACATACATCCAAAGCCAAAGAACAAAATCCAAAATGCAAAGTCAAAGTCCCAAATAAAAAGTCAAAAAAGTCAAAATAAGGGAAAAAACAACAAAAGTCCAAAAGCCTATAAGAGTCTAGGTGTCCCGTCACCTCCGTGGGGCAATATCCTCCGAGTCGTCCCTAGCTGCTGAACTCTCTCCAACCTCGCCTGTCCGGGGAGCCAACACAATCTCCTCATCGGTCCCAACCTCATTATCAGTGTCAGCCTGAGCCCAACCTTCAAGTACACTCAGCAGTGCGTTCCTCCTTGGCCTTTCAACCGGCCAGACAACGGCAATGAACCAGGTCCGATACTCAGGAGAAGTCTGGACACCGGCAGGATTAAGTAAAGGCCTAACCATGTGATGGTCTCTAACCGAAGCCCTAAGGACGGCTCGGGTAACACCCGGAGTGATGGCTGAATCAGCTGAAGTGCCATCTACAATTGGGACAGTCTGGTCTATCCCCATCTGCCTCAAAACGCGCGAAGCGCAGTACCAAGTACAGTGTGTAAGGCCTAAAAGGTAAACCCAAGTATGGCGAGAGCTAACCTGGATAAAACGGGTGATGTCATACCAGGAAATGTGCCACAGTACCTCATTTGGAGCCAGCTCGATCAGCCATGAGGTCCATGCATCAATAGACGGATGAGTGATCAGGATCCTCCGCATACGATACTGAGAGGGGTTGTAAGGCAAGAAAGTAGGAGCAGCAACCACTTGGAGGTGGTCCTCTAACCAAACCTGAGTAATGGATCCTTTCTATTACAAAGGAATGAACCAAAAGAAAGAAGAGACAATAAGCAATAGGAGATAGACCATACCTCCCCAAATTGATCTTTTCTACCTTGGAGAGACTCTTAATCCAATTATGCATGTTGTGGTTATAAAAGGGATTCATTTTTGAAAAAAGATCAGAAATTGAAAAGAATTGAAAGTTGAAATTGAAAAAAAAAATCCCGTTTTCTTACAAATCAAAGTGGATAATCATGCATACATATAAAATTTTCAGTACTAACCAAGTGCAGGTACAGTCAAAGTTCAGTACAGAAATACAGGCAAAGAAAAAAAAAAAAACAGGAAAAATCTAGCAATCATGGCATCAGCGACGGGGCCTCCTCCTCCTCTGATCATCAAAGGCCCTCAGAGTCCAGGACGAAGAAAGTTCTTGCTACATCCCAAGCATCAGCTCCATCATCTGACTGACCAAGCCGTTAGGAACCTGGAAATCATACAAAAAACACAAGTCAATATCAAATCTCTTATGAATCCTTTTTGTGAGAGATTTATCAGTCATTACCTTATTAATGTCCTCGGGAGGAAGATCCAAGCGATCCAGATTCTCCAGGGAGACCTCCTGAAAAGCTAGAGTGCCGTCAGGAGTATGGTAGGAAATGCTGTTGTGAATACTTAAATTTTGAGGCTCAAAAAGCCTGTTTTCCCGGACTGCGAACAGTCCGGCCGGACCGGAGGCCATTCGGAAAAGTTGACCGAAAGTATGCCAATATGGTACTTAAAACATCCGAAAAATTACGAGGATCGCAGAACTGGTCCCGGAATATTTTTTTAGAGGTATGGAACTCCCGAAAAAGCCTTTGGAACAAAAAAATAGAAAGTGGACAAGCCACAGCGGTGGCGCCCGCCCTCCAGCCCGGTTTTCCCTATAAAATCAGCCCCGATGCGACTTTTTTACTCACTCAGTCTGTGTTGACGGACGCTCTCTTCTCCCCTACGCTCCTTGCGGTTCTTTTACTTCTTTTCTGCATTTAGTGTAGGCTTTTATTATTCTGCTGTTGTGATACTTGGTCACTTAATTAAATTAGTTCTAATTAATATTCCCTAAACGAGGAGCTTAATCTGGAATTTTCAAGTTGAAGCTAAGAAGCGGCCGCCGATTAACTCAGATAATAACAAAACCCTGCTCATTTAATTTCAGCATTTTGTGCATATTCTCTTCTACTCCAATTTTGAATTAAACTGCTGCATAAATGCATTCACGTCATCAATTTGGCAAATAAACTGCCTCAGTTAAGTATGATTAAGCTTAAATGCCCGATTAATTAATAATCATGGTGTTAAAAGCCTAAATCCGATAATATTGGCTAAAGTATCTGGTCAATTAATGACTATGGTATAATCGCCTTTATTTCGAACAGTCCGGCTTATGTCCAATTAATCAATAATTGTGGCTAAATAGCCTTAATCAATCACGTTTTTTTTGGCAACAAATTGCCTACAGTTTAATCAATCACATTTTGGCAACAAATTGCCTAAATTATACATCAATTTTTGGCAAAATGCCTTGAATTAATCAATCTTTTTGGCTAAAAGCCTTAAATCAATCAATTTTAGCGACAATCGCCCAATCAACACTTTTTGGCAAATAAATTGCCTAAATCAACCCATTTTGGCTAAAAGCCTTCAAATAATCAATTTTGGCAACAATCGCCTAAATCACATCAACTTTTGGCAAACAAATTGCCTAAATCAATCTTTTTGGCTAAAAGCCTTAAATCAACATTTTTGGCAACAAACGCCTAATCAAATCAATCAATTCTTTGGCAAAATGCCTAAACAAAATGCACAAAGCATACACACACTCATGCATTAAGCATACCCATTCAAAGCCCTTTTAAAAAGGCCTATTGAACTACGTCGACTTTGATCTTCCATTCAAACAGAAGTACGTAGGCACGTTTGGGATTTAACCTCGAGCAGCAAGTCGAAATCACTTAAACATTTTCATTGGTCTAATTACATCATTTACCTTGCAAAGCATTTACATTTTGGTTAGTTCATCAGCATGACATAGTCTCGGGATCCACCTCGGGTTCGTAGATTGTGCCTTAAACATTGGGATAATTAATCTATTAATTAGGTTAATTAAAATTGGAGTCAACTTAGGGTTTTTTCCTAGTTTACCCTAAAATAATTAAATAAGGTGGCGACTCACACATTCACGTGCATTTCTGCCCTTAGTCATATTCATTATATGCCTATTTTTAGGGAAGGGGTTCACAGTTTGGCGACTCTACTGGGGAGAACATGTAATCGTTTTACATAAAGTGGACTACAATTGTTGTGTAAACTAACCTGCCCTTCTTTAGGGTATTATTTTAGTATGTTTTGTTTTGCAGGGTACCCCAACAAAGATTAAGTATTCTTTCTTTAAGAATGCTTAATAAGGAGAATTTGGACCTAATTGAAATTTACTTTAAATCATTTAAATTTGTTGATTTATTTGCACGATTGAGAATCTTTTTCTCCATTGCATAAAAAATGAATTTCAAATGAATTTCTTCTCTTCTGTTCAAACTTCTGAGTTTGGATAGCAAGTAGCGCTGATCGGCAGGTCTCTTTGATTATGTAGACGGACAGCCAAAGCGTCCTCCCTGTTACCGCAAACCATCCCTAATCCTTTTGGGGGTGGCCCATGAGTATGCATACTGTTGGACCCACGCGAAACTCTTTGTTTCACATGTGGTTAGGTATATCCATGCTCAAGGTTCAAGGGTCCCTTTATAAGCCTATTCTCTATTTGTGTCATAGCCTATAGAACCTATCCTTTAGGGTTGTATGCACCTAATGATGTGAATCATATCATTGAAATGAATTATGACGTGATGTTGTGCGCATTCATGACATATCACCTCATAAAAACATTAAAAAGAACACAAAATATTCTTTTTAGTCATGCACAGTTGGACAAAGAGTCGATCTACCTCACATCAGCTACCCTGATACACGAACCACTATACCCTAATCCGATTACCCTTATACTTACAGGTACCCACTGTTCGAGTGCCTATCCGAGTTCCAGTCACACCTACAGTGCTATCACCAACCTCACCAGCTTCACCAGCTTCACCAACTTCACTTGCAATCCAAATGGCATCACTTGCTGACATCCAAAATCTTATGGAACAACTGGAAGCCAGAATGGAGGCTAGAATGAATGAGGCATTAGCTGCCCAGAGAACAGCCCTAATAGCTGAGCTAGGTATTGGTAATGGAAATGGGGCTTCCTCTGGGGGAAGTGGGCCTGCTACCTCCAATCAGGGACCTACTGCTGAACCGACAAACCCTACCCTTAACCTAGATGACATGCCCTCCAGAACTGCTTCTGACCTGGAAGCTCAGAAAATGAGAGAAAAACTGGAGCTCATGGAAAGGTCAATCACTGCCTTTAAGACACACAAGGAAGTGGTGGACATGGACTCCTTGTCCTTGTTCCCCGAAGCAAGACTGCCCACAAAGTTCAAAATGCCCAACATGGACAAGTTTGACGGAACCACTTGTCCCAAAACGCACCTGAAAATGTATGTGGGTGCCCTAAACCCGTTCGGACTGAACAACGAGCTCCTTGCTCAGTTGTTTCAACAATCACTCACCGGTGCTGCTTTGAGGTGGTTTGTCAGCCTGGATCGGTCTAAAATGAAGACCTGGGAAGACATTTGCAATGCATTTAATACGCAATATCATTATAACATAGAGGTGGACGTTACTCGGAGGGAGTTGGACACCACCAAACAGAAAAGCAATGAACCCTTTTCCTCGTTCCTTACGAGGTGGAGGGCCAAGGCCGCCCAAATGATCAACCGACCTTCAGAACAAGAACATGTAGACATAATCATCAAAAATCTGCTGCCTGTCTACCAGCAACAATTGCAAACTCAATACCTACCGACGTTCCAGTCGCTCATTGCCACTGCTATAAAGGTAGAGGATTTAATTCAAATAGGGCAGCTGAAAGAAGACTCGGGTACCTCAAAATACAAGAAGCCTAGCCAAGCTAGCAAAGTCCACGAAGTGGCAAGCATCACCCCCACGAATCCTTTACGTGTGAAATATGAGAAACGGCAGTCAGTTGAGAAGGACATATACTGATCTCGGGATGCCAATCCTCTTGGTATTCCGAGAGGCTGTCAAGGCAAACTACATCAAGCCTTTGGAAGCAAGGCCGCCACCCAACCCATTACCAAGGAACTACAGAGCTGACGAATACTGTGAGTACCATCAAGGTAACGGGCACAAGACTGAAGCGTGCTGGAAGTTAAGAACCACATCCAAGACCTGGTGGACAACGGTTCAATTATTCCAAGGAGTAAGCCAAACATTAGCACTAATCCCTTACCAAATCATGGGGTAAATGCTATTGTTGCTGACCAGGAATTGATCGATCCTTTCGAACTATTCCTAGAAATGAATGACATCTGTGTCCTGGACCTGAATGACTTATCTAAAGAGGTCGATGCAATAACCAGGAGCAGGAGACAGTATGAACCATTAGTCCTGGACAAAGTCCAAAATAACCCCTACCAGAGGGCAGCTGAGCCAAAGGAAGACCCGGTACTCTCGCAGCTAAAAAAGACACAAGCTAGGGTATCAATCTAGGAACTTCTGGCATCATCCTTTCCTCATCGCCAAGCTCTTTGCAAGGCTTTGAGTCAACATCAAACATCGGTGGAGGTTAGCCCTGAAGTGCTGGTATCCACCCTCACCCAATCATCAAAGATGCAAAGCATCGGGTTTTCTGATGATGACTTGCCCAAGGAGGGAGGCAGTCACAACGATGCCCTTTACGTCACTGTTCAGACCAGAGATAAAACTGTGCCCATGGTTCTCATTGATATTGGGTCAGCACTGAACGTCTGCCCACTAAGGGTAGCCAGCTGTCTGGGGTTGGAGGAAACAGATTTCATTCCGTCGGACCAGATAGTGAAAGCATATGACAGCACCCGGAGGGAAGTATTGGGGGTTGCTACACAAAAATTGGCAATTGGGCCAGCCATAATGGAGGTATTGTTCCAAGTAATTGACGTGCCCACCAGTTTCAACCTGCTTCTGGGACGGCCATGGATACACCATACCAAGGCAGTGCCTTCCTCTTTGCACCAAAAGGTCAAATTCCCCTACGAGGGTAAAATTATAAAGGTTCAAGGGGATGATTACAGCCAGCTCAAGAAGCCAAAGGGCCAGCCTCTCTTTGAGGTCAACCCTGAAAATGCCAATTTGCCCCTCTCGGGATTTCAGTATGACACTGTATAGTTCATAGAAGGGAAGACTCCAAACTCCCGAATTCTCTTTGATTTCGGGACGGTGCAAATAAACTGCCTGGTTCCTGTAATGCTGAAGATGTCCTATCTGCCGGGAATGATTATGGCAAGGTCCGGAAAGACATACCCCACACTGCAAGCTTGGGAGTGTCCGATGAATGAAGGGACCTTTGGACTAGGTTATGAGCACACTGATGAAGACCGTGCTGAGAGGACCAGGAGAGGAAAGAAGGAGAGTATACAGATGCGGCCTTACCTTTTGACTTTGAATGGTCATTTCTGCAAACCGGGAGAAATAGTTCCTTACTGTGGCTTCCAGGAACCATTCTACTTCCCGACAGCTATGAAAATGCTACCCGGGCTGGAAATATTTGCTGATACCTGGGACAACAAGCCAGAAGTAATAACTGAACTAGAAGTGGAAGACTTCATACAGCCCAGTCTCTTTGACGAGGTTGCAGTCATTACAGGAAATGATGAGAACCAAGACCTGTTGAGCCTGATCAAGCCACACAAAGGGCCTCTCACCAACTAGTACGCCGAGGAGGAGCGCACTGCTGATGAACCCCCTCCCGAGTCAAACCTAGAGTCAAAGTCTGTAATCAAGTCCTGTACTGAGTCTGAGTCTGAGCCTGAGTCTGAAACCGAGTCAGAGTCCAGTTCCAGTTCTAATTCATCTGTGTCGGATTTAGAAAATCCAGACTTCAAATTTGATGTAATTTTTGAGGACGATTCCGTCCTAATCAATAAGAGCTTGCAAATTATTGGCTACCCCGCGTGTCTATCTTTCCAAGCATTTCCAAGCAAAAACAATGAAGAAGAAATAAACAAAATAAAAAATGAAAAAGAAAAAATAATAATTGGCAAAGAAGAAAATGAACATACATACATTGCATCTGACTGTGTGAACAGGGAATAGGTCATTGAATGCTTGAAGAAGTTTGCTGATTGCTTCTTGTGGAAGGCAAGTGACATCACGGGAATTGACCCGGCAATAGCGGTGCACAAGATTCCAGTATACCCTGAGGCTAAGCCGATAAAACAGAAGCTAAGAAGGCTGAAAACAGAATGGTCCTTGAAAATCAAGGAGGAAGTAGCCAAGCAATTGGAGAATAAGTTCATAGAACCAATTGCCTACCCGACGTGGTTAGCAAATATTGTGCCGGTGCCGAAGAAAGATGGCAAAGTCAGAATGTGTGTGGATTACCGGGATTTGAATAAAGCATGTCCGAAGAATGACTTCCCCCTGCCGCATATTGACTTATTAGTGGACTGAATGGCGGGACACGAGATGGTCTCCTTGACCGATCTCGCTGTCGGGTACAATCAAATAATGATGCATTTGCCAGACAAAGAGAAAACGGCATTCATCACGGAGTGGGGAACCTACTGCTACAGGGTTATGCCTTTTGGGCTCAAAAATGTCGGGGCGACCTATCAAAGAATGGCAACGACCATCTTCCATGACATGATTCACAAAGAAGTAGAAGTGTATGTGGACGATATGGTTGTTAAATCAAAAACAGCTAAAGAACATACAACAACACTTGAGAAGTTCTTCCTTAGACTTCGAAAGTACAATTTAAAGCTCAACCCGGCAAAATATCTGTTTGGAGCTACATCCGGAGTATTTCTGGGGCATATGGTCAGTCGGAAGGGCATAGAGATTGACCCTTCAAAAGCCAAAGCCATTCTGGAAATGCCAGCACTGAAGACGGAAAAAGAAGTTCGGGGTTTCCTAGGAAGGCTACAGTACATCAGCCAGTTCATTAATCAATTGGCTAATACTTGTGGTCCGATTTTCAAATTACTCAGGAAAGGAGTAGCCATCAAATGGAATGAGGATTGTCAGAAAGCTTTTGACCAAGTCAAGCAATATCTGTTATCCCTGCCAGTTTTACAGCCACCAAGGCTAGGAAAGCCTTTGCTATTGTACCTATCAGTGACAGAAGAAGCGATGGGTGCAATGCTAGCTCAACAAGCAGAAGACACCAGGGTAGAAAATGCCGTGTACTACCTCAGCAAAAGGATGCTAGACTACGAGCTGAAATACAATAAGATAGAGAAGTTGTGTCTGGCTCTAGTTTGGGCTTATACAAAGCTGCAGCACTACCTCTCGTCTTACACCACATACGTTATTTCTGAATCGAACCCCTTGAATTTCCTTATGGAGAGGCCGGTTCTTGACAGTAAGATGGCTAAGTGGGTGTCGGTGGTCGCAGCCTATGATTTAAAATTTGTACAACGGAAGGCAGTGAAAGGCGGAGCCTTGGCTGATCAATTAGCAGAATTACAGGTCGAAGACCAAATGCCGGAGGTAGAATTTCCTGATGAAGACTTGTTGAGCTTGGAAAGTGAAGTCTGGGAAATGTACTTCGATGGAGCTTCAAACTACCATGGAAATGGGGTTGGAGTCGTATTCAAAACTCCTTGTGGAGAATACATCCCAATCGCAGTCAAATTAGATTTCGACTGCACCAATAATGAAGCCGAGTATGAAGCTTGCATAAAGGGGTTAGAAGCAGCCCTGGAAAAGGAAATAAAGGTCCTCAAGGTTTTCGGGGATTCCAATTTAATAGTCTCCCAAACTTTGAGAAAATGGAAAATTAAGGAAGGGCGTTTGGTTCCTTACATACAACGCTTGGACGAATTTGCTCAGCAATTTGAGGATTTATCCTTCCACTACTTGCCGCGAGCCAAAAATCAGTTTGCTGATGCTCTGGCTACTTTGGCCTCCATGGTTAATGTAGGGGGAGACCAAGTCATTCGACCTCTGACAGTTTGGCTACAGAAACAGCCAGCACATATCCTGACTTTGGTGGATGACAAGCCCTGGTATTGGGATATACAGAATTATCTTCAGAATGAAGCCTACCCAGAGGGATCCACTAAGGCTGATCAATGGACATTGAGACAGTTGGCATCCAGATATTTCCTTACTTGGGGAGTTCTGTATAAAAGAAGTTGGAACGGCCTTCACCTAAGGTGCGTTGATGAGGGAGAAGCTCAAACCATCATCGATTCCTTACATAACGGGGAGTCCGGTCCACATATGCACGGAATAGCCTTGGCTCGGAAAATCGTGAACCTGGGTTATTACTGGTCAACCATGAATGCAGATTGCGTGAGGCACGCGCAGAAGTGCCATGAGTGTCAAATTTTTGCTAAGCTACAAAGACAGCCTCCGGTCAATTTGAATCCTATTGCTTCACCATGGCCTTTCGCAACTTGGGGCATAGACGTGATCGGAAAAATCCACCCAAAGGCTTCCAATGGTCACCAATTTATCCTGGTCGCTATTGATTATTTCACTAAGTGGATTGAGGCAACCTCCTATTCGGTCTTGAATGCCAAGAAGGCAGCACAGTTCGTTCGTACTAACATCCTTTGTCGGTACGGAACGCCATTCGAGATCATTACTGATAACGGGTCCCACTTTCAAAGTGAATTTTCTGACCTGCTGAAGCAAAAGAAGATTCAGCACCACAAGTCTTCACCCTATCGGCCACAAACAAATGGGGCTATAGAGGCTGCAAATAAGGCTATAAAGGTCATTCTACAAAAGACAGTTCAAAAGCATAAAGCTTGGCATGAACAATTACCAAATGCCTTATGGGGATACAGGACTTCAATCAGAACGCCCACTGGGGCAACCCCGTATTCCTTAGTGTATGGTATGGAAGCAGTGTTGCCTATTGAGCTGGAAGTTCAGTCGTCGAGGATTATCCGCGAAAGCCAGATCAGCGAAGCAGATTGGGCTAAGAATTATCATTTGCAACTCTTGGGTATGGACGAAAAACGATTGCAAGCGATCCACCAAACTCAAGTTTACCAGAGAAGAATGGCACGACATTTTAATAAGAAGGTCAAAGACTGAAAACTAGAAGAAGGTTGTTTGGTCCTAAAGGAAATTAGACAGCCAATCGTAGACCCGCGTGGGAAGTTTCGTCCTCATTGGGCTAGACCCTATGTGTTGAAGAAAATATTGTCTGGCGGAGCCGTCATTTTGACTGATTTGGATGGTTTGGAATTCACGAATCCATGTAATTTAGATCAGTTAAAAAGATATTTTGTATAATAAGCATTGCATAATGTAAAAAGAGCTACATTAGACCTGATTCTCCTCGGAAAAAAGAAATTATGCATCAGAGATATGTAGGCAGCCCTCATTGGGTACGGTCTAAACATTAATGAGAAAATCATTTCATAATTCATTCTTCTTTGCCAAAAAAAAAAAAAGAAAAAAGAAAAAGAAAAGGAAAAAAAAAGAGAGAGAAAAACCCGCTAAGTCGAAAACCCGAAAGGGCGGCTTAGGCAAAAGTCGGGGTCCGCTAAGTTGAAAACCCGAAAAGGGCGACTTAGGCAAAAATGGGTAGCTCGCTAAGTTGAAAACCCGAAAGGGCGGCTTAAGCAAAAATTAGAGCTTGAATAAATAAAGTTGGAAAATGCTTGGAAAGCTTAAAAGTCAAATGACATTCCCAATTAAAGCAATAAAGTCAAACAGTCCGAAGTCAAGCAAAAAGCAAAAGAGTCCAAGAAAAATAAATAAATAATGAAGTCTAAAGTCCAAGTCCAAAAAAAAAAAACAAAGAATACATCCAAAGCCAAAGAACAAAATCCAAAATCCAAAGTCAAAGTCCCAAATAAAAAGTCAAAAAAGTCAAAATAAGGGAAAAAACAACAAAAGTCCAAAAGCCTATAAGAGTCTAGGTGTCCCGTTTCCTCCGTGGGGCAATATCCTCCGAGTCGTCCCTAGCTGCTAAACTCTCTCCAACCTCGCCTGTCCGGGGAGCCAACACAATCTCCTCATCAGTCCCAACCTCATTATCAACGTCAGCCTGAGCCCAACCTTCAAGTGCACTCAGCAGTGCGTTCCTCCTTGGCCTTTCAATCGGCCAAACAACGGTAATGAACCAGGTCCGATACTCAGGAGAAGTCTGAACACCGGCAAGATTAGGTAAAGGCCTAACCATGTGATGGTTTCTAACCCAAGCCCTAAGGATGGCTCGGGTAACGCCTGAAGTGATGGCTGAATCAGCTGAAGTGCCATCTACAATTGGGACAGTTTGGTCTATCCACGCAAAGCACAATACCAAGTACAGTGTGTAAGGCCTAAAAGGTAAACCCGAGTATGGCGGGGGCTAACTTGGATAAAGCAGGTGATGTCATACTAGGAAATAGACCGTACCACCCCAAATTAATCTTTTCTACCTTGGAGAGACTCTTAGTCTAATGGTGCATGCTGTGGTTATAAAAGGGATTCATTTTTGAAAAAAAAGTAAGATAAAAAAAAAATTCCGTTTTCTTTCAAAATGGATAATCATGCATACATATTTTCAGTACTAACCAAGTGCAGGTACAGTCAAAGTTCAGTACAGAAATACAGGCAAAAAAAAAAAAGACAGGAAAAGTCTAGCAACCATGGCGTCAGCGACGGGGCCTCCTCCTCCTCTGATCATCAAAGGCCCTCAGAGTCCAGGACGCAGAAAGTTCTTGCTGCATCCCGAGCATCAGCTCCATCATCTGACTGACCAAGCCGTTAAGAACCTGGAAATCATACAAAAAACACAAGTCAATATCAAATCTTTTATGAATCCTTTTTGTGAGAGATTTATCAGTCATTACCTCGTTAATGTCCTCGGGAGGAAGATCCAAGTGATCCAGATTCTCCAGGCAGACCTCCCGAAAAGCTAGAGTGTCGTCAGGTGTATAGTAGGAAATGCTGTATGGAAGACGTAGGTTGGCCAGGCCTAGATGAAGCGGCCCGGTAGCCTCTGAAATGGCCTGAGGAGCCCTGGAAGGACCTAACGGGCGACTAGGCCCAGCTTGAGACGGGCCCTCAACCAGAGTGGAAGAAGAGAGACCGGTTGTAGGCCTCCTCCTTGGAGTCCTAGTCGAGGGGCCCGAAGCCCGAGAAGAATTGGTGTCAAGCGGCTGGGAAGGTGCCGATCTCTGAAAACTATCAAGCCGAGATCCAATGGGCTGCATCAATAAGATTCTACATAACTCGTCATAATCTCCCCCCAGGATGAACTCCACATGTGGAACACCCTCAGTATGGGCATCGGTAAGCGTCATCTACCTGCCCGCTCGCATGTCCTTGGGAGGGGAGTAAGGGACAGTGTTTTCGCCGAAATCCCGAACCCCGAAAGGATCTCGAAAAACACAACGTAACTTTATTATTGGTTTATTTTGGAAAAAGGTGATAAAAAATCTTTTTGGATACGCGATGCCGATAAATCGGTCTTATAAATTATTTTTGAGTCGCCACCCATTTTTTCGGCAATGGGACCGTTTCCTATTTTAATTTTATTAAATGACTCCATTTTAACCCCAATTTTATTTAGGGCCAAATTATTTAGAAAAACTGGTCAGGCGTACCAAGTACGATTCTAGGTAAGGGAATTAGGTACGTCAGCCCGTTGGAAGCCGACGCCCTGAAAAACCAGCCTCTTTTAACCTACGATTTCTAACTGATTTTATTTTAGAAAAGCCAAATTATTTAAACCCATCCCGAATAAATCGAACCGAGTTCTTATGTGGAAAATTAATTAAACGTCCCAAGTAAATACAGTCATTGCATTCATTCATAAATTAATCATCACACCCATCATTCATCCACCATACATATCAAATAAAATTAAAAGACCCGCTCTTGCCTTATGGTTAAAGGCGGGCCACAAGCTGAGTTTAATAATATAATTAAAAAGGAAATAACAAATATTAAATCTCAAAATACCATAATCATAACAGATTAATTGACTAGGTTTGATTAAAACTCAATTTGCCCATTATTGATTATTTCCCGGATTAAGCTTAGAAATCTATTTAATGAAATGAAATTAAGACAAAATAATAAAAGTAATCTGGGACTGGAAGACAGTTGCGTGGTGCAACTCTCATCTTTTATTCTGGGGTTTGTAATAGTTGCGTCACGCAGCTGTTCTATGAAGAACAGTCGCGTGACGGAACTCTGGTCATGGTTCTATAGACTAGAACAGTTGTGTCACGCAGTTGTTCTATGAAGAACAGTCGCGTGACGGAACTCCTAGCTACGTGACGGAACTGTTCGTGGCTTATTTAAAATGCTCAGACATATTGATTATTTATTCACAGCGAAACATTAAATACAAGTATAAAACAAAATAGGAGCTGAGTACGCGAACAGCTGCGTCACGCGGGTGGTCCAGTCCAGGCTAAGGGCTTTTGGACATGAACAGTCGCATCACGCAGGTAGTAGCTGCGCGACGCTGTTGCTCTGGTCCGCAACTACCTTTTGAACTACCTTTTTTACGTGTTCTTTTTGTCAAAAGTGATTAAAATCAATCCAGGAGAGTTCAACAGTGGGCAAACTTACGTTTTATCAATAATAGATCAACTAGACACTATGAAAATGAGATTTTAAGAGATAAAATACTAGAAATGAAAGATAAAGCTTAGATTAGTTACCTTGCCCTCAGATTTGAGGATTGCATACGCTGAGATTAACATAGAGACGTTGTTTCACGATCCCAGACGTGTAGTCACTAAGTCTTTTCACAAAATAAATCATTTTCTTTCTTTCTTTCTTTCTTTCCTCTCCTTTCCTCTTCTTATCTTTTTTTGTATTTTTTGATTTTGAATCTAAAATATCTATGACTTGATCTTTCCCAAGTTTACTCAGTTGAATTCTTACAGAAGAACTCTAGTCGTTAACCTAAAAACTTAAACTCAGAATGCGATCTTTCTTAGAGGAAATGAGAGCAAAGTGTCCAAAGTCAAAAAAAAGTCTCGTTTTTGCTGCAAAATGTTGTATTTATATGGCTAGGGCAACAGAGGATAGTCGCGTCACGCAGGTAGTAGCTGCGTGACGCGACTTACTTTTCGTACAGTTGTCGCGTATCCATACAAACAGTGCAGGCCGTACACGGGCACGAGCCAGAGGTGTCAGCGCTGTTAGAGCTGCGTGACGCAGCTAAGAGTGCCGTCACGCAGGTAGTAGCTGCGTGACGCAACCCTAACGCGGGTCAGGCTCCTTTGGGCGGTTTGGTTCAAATTTTGGTTCAAACACTTCTGGTTGATCGTGATACCTTGTTCCTTATCCTCATATCATCATCGGGTCAAGTGGGGCATAAAATTATGCATCAACAGTTTGCCCCCCCACTATCATTAATTGTATAAATGATTAATGTTAAAGTGGTCCATTGACGCGCCTTCTATCTGGCAATTATTCCCGAAGCTCGGTTTGATTGGCTTGGAAAGATGCTAAATCGATCATCTGGACACCTTCTAAGCTCGGTTTGATTGGCTTTGTCGATTTCCATTGAATATGTGAATGAATTCAAAGCTCGGTTTGATCGGCTTTGTCGGCTTCCATTGAATTTGTGAATGACTTCAAAACTCGATTTGATCGGCTTTGAAGACACCTCCGAGGCTCGGTTTGATCGGCCTGAAGGATTTTGGACTGAATAACTAGTCGCCTCCTCAGTTCGATTTGATCGACTTTGTCGGCTTCCATTGAATCTGAAGAGGCATCCTCGAGGCTCGGTTTGATCGACTCGAAAGATGTCGGTTTGATAGAAAAAGTCTTCAAAGCTCGGTTTGATTGGATTGAAGGACTTTGGTCTGGCCACCTACTCAGCTCAGTTTGATCGGCTTTGTCAGCTCCAGTCGGTTTTTAGAAAAGGCATCCTCGAGGCTCAGTTTGATCGGCCCGAAAGATGTCGGTTTTACCCTGGTCAACTTCGCAATTCATCATCATTGACTGGGGAAGAAATTTCAAATAGCTTCGCAATACATCATCACTGTTTGGTAGAAGGATTGACTCAATCGGCTTCGCAACGCACCATCACCGGTTGGCCTGAAAAATTGTTCACAAGAAAAAGAGCAATATCTGTGTACAAACAGATCTTGCCTTCTGTTAGAAAAAATATTGGAACATCACATGTTTCCATGCATTGATTGAAAAAAATTCACATTAAGGCAAAAGGTTATACTTTTGCCCCCAGTCCGGAATTCCGGCCTAGAACCAAAAATATCCACTTTTATAGGCATATTTTAATCATTTTGCAAAAATTTTACCAAAAATTTCGGCATAAAAGGAAAACTTAAGCATTTTTAAGTGTACCCTTTATAATATAGCGTTTAAAGGAAAACTTACCTGAGGGTAATCTGGGCAATTTGATCCTCCTGCCCCCTGTGTGGTGAGAAAACAAGAACTGCTGAAGTGTACAAGCCGCACATCGACGTCAAATTGCCGAAGTGGACCGTCGTGGGCTTTCGAAATGGGCTGCACGGTTGGGCTCAAAAAGGGATAACGGGCCCGTTGCTCTTTTTGGGCTTGGCAGAGTGGGCCTGGGCCCAGCTTGCTTACTATAAGTAACATTTATTCTTAACCAATTCATTTTCACTTATTCACAAACCCTAAGCAATTGAGAATTCTCTGAACTGTTCAACTGAAAACGATGTCTCAGATCTCAGAAATCCCTGCTTCCGCCTACACTCTGGAGATGGAGACCCTCGGGGCCCTACCCGATATTCCGACGTTCGATGGCGACCCGGTACCGGTGAGCCGGAACTCGCTGACCCCCGGGATGCGGCCGTTGCCACTCCTTCCGTTGCCGGGCACAGAGTTCTCGGTCAGATACGAGACGAGCTGGATACGCGGCTTTCAGTCCGAGGTAAGTAAAAAAATGTCTCTCTCTCTCTCTTTTTTTTTTTTATCGCTTTCAATCCGTAATTTGTAGTAGAAGACCCTTTTTAGAGTTTGTGCCTACATCAACAGTGGCGTCACGTAGGTAGGAGTTGCGTGGCGCGGCTGTTCTTCCATGAATAGTTGCGTGACGCAGCTGTTCCTGTGTGAACAGTTGCGTGACGCAACTGTTTGAGGCGCCAGAAACCTTAGCTTGCCTTGAACTTTAGAATCGACCCTTTTTCACTGTGTTAGAGCTTGATTTGTTGATATTTGCTTGTTGGTATTTCTAGGTGACTTGATTTTGCCCTGAAAATTGCATGAAAATAACACAAACATAGTGAATTTAGGTATAAATTGAATTACTGCGTACCTTCGACAATTGCGTCACGCGGCTGTTCTTTGGAAGAACAGTTGCGTGACGCGACTGTTCGTCAGCGAGGCAGAGTCTTGAATAGTTGCGTGACGCAACTGTCGAGATGCGTGGCGCAGCTTTTAACAACCATGGCCTAAATTCTCGAGATTCCTGCTTCTGCGTACACTCTCGAGATGGAGATCCTGGGTGTGATTCCGGATATCCCTGTCTTCGAGGGTGATCGGATTCCTGTGAGCCGTAACGCCCTTACATCCGGTATACGGCCTCGTCAATTTCTTAGAGCACTGGGCTCTGATTTTCTAATTGGACACAATACCGACGCAATGCGTGGTTTCCAGAGTGAGGTAAGTGAATTACGCTTGAATTTCTTGCTTTTTGTGTTATTCTGGATGATTTTTGAATGCATATTTGCGGTCTTTATGCTGTCTGTTCATCGATAGTGGCGTCACACAGGAGAGAGTTGTGTGACGCAGCTGTTCTCTTATGAACAGTTGCATGACGCATCTGTTCAAAATTGCGCGACCCCTCTATTACTGAACTTTGATTTTGATCCTTTTGTGCATCTTGATACCTTATTTGCTGCCTTGGAATGTGATGCCATGTTGAATCCGGCTTGTTTAGACCCTGCAAACTCATAGAAAAACACAGGAATGGGTAGATTAATGTTAGGTTTTCTCTCTTACCTTTCAATAGATGCGTCACGCAGCTGTTCTTTGGTAGAACAGTTCCGTGACGCAGCCGCGAGCCAGGGGATGCAGCTCCTTGATAAGCTGCGTGGCACAGCGCTGTATTTGCGTGCGCGTCTACAGTTGCATGACGCGACTGTGTCTGACCAGAAACTTGAATGCTTTATTTCCTACAATTAAAAACAAATAACTGTTAGCTTAACCCTTTATTTAAATAAATCTCTTACCTAGGTCGATCTGAGCAAGGCCCGAGCTGGCGGATCTTCTACTGATGCCTCTGCCTTCTGGGATTTATTGGACCCTCCGATGCGGTCGAGAGTTATCTACGCTGGATTCGGTGATTATGCATCGGGTCTTCGCCGGACTCAGCCCTAGTTCCCACCTGCCATGCGCTATGCCTTGATGGAGCGGTGGAACGACTGCACACATTCATTTATCTTCGACTTTGGAGAGATGACACTAACCCAAGGCGATTTTACTGCCATCACCGGACTTGGGTTTGATGGTGAAGCTGTTCCTCTTGACTCCCGGTATCAGATGGCTGCTTTGGGAGCTGAGCTTGTCGCTACCTTGCTTGCCGTTACTACATGCACTAGGTACACCTCGTAGGGCTACGTCTCTTATGAGGTTATTTATAAATTTTGGGCTGAGCAGATCCGTGCGAGCCTAGCGACTTAGAGGGAGCTACCTACGGATGTTAGACCTGCGGCTCCTGCTTACACTAGAGAGGAGAGGGACCAGGCAGCGAGGTCCTTCACTTTTTACATCATCTCTTCTCAGCTTCTCTGCACCTCCCAGAATAAGGGAGATCCAGCTATTTTGGCTTGCCTGCAGGATTTGAGCCTCATCGGCACCTATGACTGGGCTTCTCTCGCGTTGGCTCATCTCTACCATGGTCTAGATGTATGGACTAGGGGTAGTGGTGAGTCCAACTAGCAGTTCCTCTGCCCACTTGAGGTGAGATACCTATCCTTCTGAATTTTCTTCCTTTATTATTCAATCACCCAAATTTACACTCAACTTTTTGAAACTTGTCACATGTCTGGGCCTATGAGTATCGGATCTATCCTGGGGGTCCTGAGAGTGATGCTTCTGCTGAGACTCGGTGGATTCCTCGATATTTGGTTCATCGCAATCATACTAATACCATTTCAGAGGATCCGTACCACTGGAGGCACTACCTTAATGACAGGGCCTTGACTGATGTAAGTATAAAGAATCTTCTAAGTATTATCTCCTCTTTTATTTTTACTGCTTATTTGGCTGACTTTTCTATTTTGTAGCTCTTTCTGACTCCATGGGAGGGAAATGCTTGGACAGCCTATGCCCCTCGAGTCCGAGCGGAGGCCCTTACCCGGTCCAGAGTCTTACTTCAGGGCTACTGGGTGGACCGGTATTATTTGGGAGAGAGGGTCCTCGAGATCCGTACTGCCACGGCCTAGAGGTGAGTGCCTGTTGCTCCCCCTCGCCACATGTGCCTCTTAGACGGGATGACTCCGGAGGATAGGTTGCTGGAGTATGGTGGCTTCCCAGCCGATGATTACCTGGTACCTGGCAATTATGCCTCCTATCTCTCCACCCGACTGAAGACCAGATTGCCAAATGTCCGAGAGCATTCTCAGGTAACTCTTTTGCCCTCATCCTTGATTTTCCCAACACTTTGACCGAGTAATTAACTGGATTTCTCTGACTTATTGTAGGATAGGAAGAGGCATCGGACTCCTGCTTCCTACGAGGCGCAGGCAGAGGTTGGTGCTCCGACCGGGCCGACGAGTGTCATGCTAGGTGATATCCCCTTCCCACTGGGTATGGAGGTTACCTTGGATCCTACTCTGGGGCTTGGACCGACCCTTGCTATTCTTGCTGATCTCAGACAGGTTCTACCACAGCTACAGCTGGATCCTGAGCATGCCACACATGTTAGTATAACAATGAATTTACTAAGTCAAAAATTTTTACCTAGAGGATTCTTCATCGAGTGCCTTCCTTCACTTGCAGGTGCTTGCTAAGAGGTATCAGGAGCTATACCAGAGGTTCTGCTTTGCCAGAACCTATATTGCCAGATTGTATCCGGAGCGCCACGAGATGGTATGATTCATTTACTCTTTGCTTTTTGCTTCGTGTACTTCTCTTACCCTTCTCCCCTTTTTATTTCACAGGAGTTAGAGATTGGCAGGCTACGGAGACATCAGTCCCGTCAGGCCGCTGCTGTTTCTCGTCTCCAGATGGAGAATGACAGACTCCGCACTAGACTGGAGGTTGAGGGGATTCCTTTAGATTTCTCAAATGAAGAGGAGGATGATGATGATGATACTTCGTCTGACGATGCTCCACCACTTCCACCATCTTCTGTTAGGTAGGTGGCAGCTGGTCCCAGTCGGAGGCGACGTTAGGCTTCTCTCCATTTTTGATTGCTTTTTTTTTTTGTAACTCCTTTGAGCACATTACAATATTATTTACATTCTTTTATTTGTATGCATTTTGATTTTATTTACACATTTTTTATTCCTGCATAAAGAAAACAAAACCACAGAAACAAAAAATGAAACATCCCACTCACTTGCGAGAGTGGTCCACCTTATTAGTGCGGGCATAAATGCCCATCCACATAAACAAAAGATGATAAAATGAAAGCTAACCAAAACCACATAAACAAAAAGGAGGCATCCCACTCACTTGCAAGAGTGGTCCACCTTGTTAGTGCGGGCATAAATACAACGTTCAGAAAGAGACAAAATATGTAGCTCCCTCATGTATGCATGAACCTATTTAAATGCTAGGGATTTTATTAATGGTTTTTCTTTATCGATCCTTCCAAGGAAATCACTGAGAAAATAGCATTTGACCTCCTGATCACGGTCTAAAAGAATCCAACACTTAGGCAGGATCAATAGCCAAGACATCTTCAAAACTAATGAACAAATTCTGACCAAATGAGCAGAGACGAAGGTCTTGTAATCGACAGTCATACCCAGAAACAAAAGGGAAGAAAAATCTGAAAATCAAGCTCTTTATTGATCTTACTTCTTTCAACATCATACAGAAGTAAAGAGAAACTACTTTAATACAATAGTCGTTCATTCTAACTACTCATTCGCCTATTCTCCTTCTAGTCAGGTTGATGGCATTGAGCAAACAGTCGCAAGTATGTCACGAATGCATGGCATAGATTTTGCATTAAACTAAGCACCATGCGTTAATCTCAAATTTTTTTTTTTTTATAAACTCTAACTTTTGCCTAGGCCGCCCTTTATGGGTTTTCAACCTAACGAGCTCATTTCTTACCTAGGTCGCCCTTTCAGGTTTTCAACCTAGCCCTCTTTTCTTCTTTTATTTTAATGATCGAAATCATCATCTCAAACATAGAACCTTTTCATCTGGTCTTGATTAACGATCCGATTAAAAGACTTCCGTAGTGACCAACTCAATAGCACCCTTAGCAAACAACTTCTGAATTCTGAACGGTCCATGCCAGTTGGGTCTAAATTTCTATCCAGGATGACGTCTGCTTGGAAGTGAAAACCATTGTCTGTAACTATGTGATGAGGAGCACCATAGCGATAGAAAATGTTCCGCTTGATAAATCTAGCCACTTGTTTGGCAGTCAATGAATAAAACAGACTTTTTGAAAAACTCACTTTTGGCTTTTCTCTTTATTATTTTTTTTCTTTTTTTTCAGCTATCATATTATTTTTTATTTTATTTTTTTATTTCATCATCATTTTTTCTTTTTTTTTCCTCTTTTTTTTTTGTCCGTAATGGAATAACATCTCATTCTTGCAGCACTGTCGATCAGAACATCTATATGTGGAAGAGGGAAGTCATCTTTGGGCGAGGCTTTGTTTAAATCTCTGTAGTCGACACAGACTCTTAGTCTCCCATCCTTGTTGAGCACAGGGACTATGTTTGCTAACCACTCAGGGTAATGCACTACCTCCAAGAAACCTACATCTAGCCACTTCTAAACCTCAGCCTTCATCTTGTCTTGCCACTCTGGTCTGACCCGTCTTCTTTTCTGCTTTACTGGTTTGATATTCGGATCGGTAGGGATGAAATGCTCTGCAATTGACTTGTTGATCCCCAACATATTAGCATAACTCCAGGCAAAGACTTCTAAATTCCTCTTGAGACATTCTTGGAGATCCTTCTGAGCTCAAGCTTAAAGTCTGATCCGATCTCGATTATTTTGGGATCTTCAACGGTGCTTAGTTTAAATGCAAAATGATGCAATGCATTTATGTCAAATATGAATGTGGTATAATCAATGCCATGAACACGACAATCAGGAAAACAAGAAAACAAGTAATCAAAATTCACTCCCATTGATTGAAATAGTAAAGGAAATCCATCCATATTGTTCTCAAAGCAACATTCAGAAAAACAAAAAAAATAGGATTAAAAGCTTGTTCAATACACTCATCACAGCTAACTTTAATGGTTTCCAGGCATTGGCTTACTACGCTCAGGAGGCTTAGTGATCTTCCCACTATCTATCAAATTTTGTATATCATGTCTGAGCTTGAAACAATTATCGGTAGAATGACCTTTGCATTGATGATACTCACAGTCTTGATCAACAAACCTACCCTGAATAGGCTTAGATGGATTAATTGGTAACTTTGACAACACACCGTTCACTACAAAAAAAACTTCAAATTGCGACCGATTTTTGCGACCGACAAAAGTCGGTCGCAATATGGATACCAATTTGCGACTGATTGGTAAACAGTCGCAGATTTTAGCGCGGAAAACTCGCGCGGGATTGCCTTTCAGTTTGCGACTGAATTACTGCGCATTTGCGACCGATTTTGAGACCGCTTTGCGACCAACTTTGTTTCTGTCGCAAAAATGGGCGCCTCAAAAAAAGGGACACAATCTGAGACCGAAATGAGATAAAATTGCGACCGATTTTTTGCGACCGCATATTTCAGTCTCAGATCGGTCGCAATTTTGGCGCATATTAAAACGACGTCGGACAATTAAAATTTGCGACCGATTTAAATGACATTTGCGACCGATTAGTCGGTCGCAAATATTAGGGCTTTAAACGCGCCCTCTTCTTTTCCTTTTTTCTTCTTTCTCTCTTCTCCTTCTCCTCTCCTCTCTTCTCCTCCGTCCGCAGCCCGCCTCCAGCCCTCCTGAGAATGCTCCAGCCACTGTGACGCCGCCACCGACGCTCCAGTCACTCCTCTACGGCGTTCGCCACCGTTTGGACAGCATTTGAGGTAAGCCGGTGACCATTTTATTTTTTTCCAATTTTTTTTTTTTTTGCGATTTTTGTGTTTTTTTCAATTTATTATTATTGTTACTGTTATTACTGTTAATATTATTAATATTGTTAATATTGTTAATGTTGTTACTGTTATTATTTTTTTCGAAATTTTTTTTTTGCGATTTTTGTGTTTTTTTTCAATTTATTATTATTGTTACTGTTATTATTGTTAATATTATTAATATTGTTAATATTGTTAATGTTGTTACTGTTATTATTTTTCAATTTATTATTATTGTTAATATTATTATTTCGATTTATTATTATTGTTACTGTGACTGTTTATTATAATTAATAACATTAATCAAATAATGGATTTATAATAATAAGATTAACTAATAAAATAAAATATAATTTCATTTCATTAAGATTAATTGCATTATCATTAAATCTTTATATATGTCCTGTAATTATAAAAAAAATTAATAAGGATTTGAATTGAATATATGAGAATTTCAAAATGAAAAAAAATAAATAATTATGTCAGTTGAATTAAAATAATTTAATTACAATAATAAATATTTCAATTTATTTGGCAGAAAAATGATCATATTTAAGTAATGATCATATAATATCATCTTTTGTTATTTAATGAAAACATATAAGTAAATTATTTAAATTAAAAAATACAAATTTAAATCGGCATTCATTTAAATTTATTAAAAATATATATATAATTATATCAATAATTATACATGAATAATTTATCTATGAAATTAGAATAAACCATCAATAATAGAGGGATGGAGTTGGTAAAAAATCATACGTACAAAGATTCCAAATAACATTAAAAAAGAATTCTTTAAAATATTTAAATAAAATTAATTAATTATAGAAATATAAAATTATAGTAATAAACAAACAACAAAAGATTCCCAAACGTAATTGGTTACCTGGATGAGGAAAGTATTGATTTTTGGGGGATTCTATTAGCATATTTACATCAATATGATAAATATTTTTTATTATTAATTTTTAATAATTGTTAAATTATGAAATAATGTGGCACCAACTCTTATTTAATAATTATGTCACTTTCAGAAATTATTTCGCAAGTCTAACCATCTTACGTCAAATATAAGATAAAAATACGTTGAACACAACAAATATATATATAATTTATTTGTCATTCTCAATAATAAACTTACTTGTCATTGTTGTTACAGTTGCATTGACAAAAGTGGTGTTTTGTTAATTTATTTTTTAATAATTTCCACCGTTTCTAATGGATAACGACAATTTGTTTGAAAATGCTTTCATTATATTTCAATTAAAATATTTTATAAAATAATTTTAACATTATAAGTTAAATAAAAAAAGAAAAAGTTAAACGGCTAGTTAACAAGAAAAGATAGAGGTGGGCTCATTGGGGCCCAATTTAATAAGGCGATGGTTTAAAGGGCCCAAAGAATTATGGGCTTTTATAAATACGCGTTGTTTAGTTATAGTAATTATCAACATGTACTTGCTCCACTACTGCCCAAGTTAAAATTAAAAAGAAACCCTCACTAGAATTGAATTTTGCGTTTTAGGTTAATTGAAATTGAATTTGAATCAGGGTTGTGATAATTGTAATGAGTGCTGCAGTTTTTTATCCTAACGTGCCACTTTGTTGTGATAATTGTTGTTTGAGCAAGTCCTGTTAATGATGAGTTTGGATTGGAGGCCTAGTAGTGGCCATTTTGCCTTTGGAGAATGTTGATATGTTATAAAAGTGTTTATTGAAGTGTCTTTCTATTTGAGATTTGATAGTGTTGTGCCGAAATGCTGTCGAATTTTTTTCAATAAATTCAATATGTAGAATAGTACACTTACCTTTATATATATATATATATATATATATATATAACCTTTGTATTGAATAAATGAACTTAGTTATTTTACATTTATCTATAGTTCCCCCTTATTATAGAAATAACCTTAGTTAGTTATAAGTGTAACTTGAACATTACATTAGTGGCATGTTTTAAGGCTAGATCAGACTAATGCAATTACATATAATTTACCCTTGATAAACACATTGTTAATTAGGTAACAAAAATGCAAAATAATCGAGATTGGATGTACTGGAGGTTCGAGGTCAATGGGATATTAAGACAAGAGTTCCTGCACGGATTGGAGGCGTTTATACAGTTTGCAGTTGGTAATCCCAGTTTTATGGATGGGAATAAGTTGAGGTGTCCATGTAATCACAAGAAGTGTCGAAATCGAGCCTTCTTAGACATCGATACAGTGAAACTTCATTTGTGCAAAAATGGGTTCGTGGAAAATTATTACGAATGGATACATCATGGTGAAGCTCGAGTTGCCAGTGGGTCAGGCCACTCCATTCCGGTAAGTTTAGAAGTTCAGCCTTATCAATTTCTGTATGGTAATCAATGCAATGATATGGTAATCGATGCGAGTAGAGTACAATTTGATTGGGATAATATGGAGGAATCGCCAAATGTAGCAGCACAACAATTGTTTGACATGCTAAGTGCAGCTAACATTGAACTGTGGCCTGGATGCAAGAATCATTCAGTTCTGTCTGTTGTTGCACGATTACTACACATGAAAGCAGAGCACCATTTTTCAGAAAGGTGTTACGATGATTTTGTTCAGTTAGCAAAAGAAATGTTGCCTGAAGGCCATTCAATGGTTGATAATTTTTATCAGACAAAAAAATTAGTTCGGGGATTGGGACTACCGGTAGAAAAGATTGATTGCTGCCGTAATAATTGTATGATATTCTGGGGTGTTGACTCGGAATTCAGAGAATGCAAGTTTTGTAATCTTCCAAGATATCAACGGCGCGGTCAAGGGACTGGTAGAGTACAAAGGGAGAAGGCTTTCAAGAAGATGTATTATTTCCCTCTTGTTCCTCGCCTTCAAAGGTTATATGCATCAAAGGCGACAGCTGAACACATGACATGGCATGCTTTGCATGAATATGAGGATGGTATAATGACTCATCCGTCAGACTCTGAAGCGTGGAAACATTTTGATAACATTCATCCTCTGTTTGCTGCTGAAATAAGAAACGTGAGATTGGGGCTTTGTACTGATGGGTTTCAGCCGTTTGGCCAATCAGGACAACAATATTCATCATGGCCTATCATTGTCACACCATATAATCTACCACCGACAATGTGTATGAAAGATGAATATATGTTTTTGTGTGTTATTGTTCCTGGGCCTACTAATCCAAAACATAAAATTGATGTGTTTCTGCAGCCTTTGATGGCCGAACTTAATTATTTATGGGAATATGGGGTTCAAACATTCGATATTTCGACCAATCAGAATTTCATAATGCGAGCTGCTTTGCTTTGGACCATCAGTGATTTTCCAGCATTTGGAATGTTATCTGGGTGGAGTACCGCTGGCAAATTGGCTTGTCCTCATTGCAGGGAAAACACTAATGCATTTACACTAAAGAATGGAGGTAAACAATGTTGGTTTGATTGTCATCGCAAATTCTTACCAGAATCTCACCCTTGGAGGAGAAATCGACAATGCTTTAGAAAGAACACGACTATTGTTGAACCCCCTCCACCTGTGAAGTCTGGAGCAGAAATATTACAAGAAATTGAAGATTTGGGGCTTATGAAAGTTACTGAGTTGGGTGCAGATGAGGTAAATAAAATAATTGGCAGGAATAGCGGGTGGAAAAAGTGAAGCATCTTCTGGGATTTGCCATACTGGAGTTCACTTCTTATTCGTCATAACCTTGATGTCATGCACATAGAAAAAAATGTGTTTGAAAATCTGTTCAACACTGTCATGAACATTGAAGGGAAAACCAAGGATAATGCAAAAGCAAGAGCGGACATGAAGGAAATTTGTCGTCGACCAGAACTCGAGCAAACTGTACTTACTGGTAAGTTTCCGAAGGCATGTTATTGTTTAGATAAACCCCAAAGGCAATTATTGTGCGAATGGTTACGATCATTAAGGTTTCCAGATGGCTACTGTTCAAATATGGGTAGATGTGTGGACATGAGGAAGTATAGATTGTTTGGCATGAAAAGCCATGACTGCCATGTTTTCATGCAAAGATTGATTCCTGTGGCATTCCGAGAATTATTACCAGGAAAAATTTGGGAAGCAATGACAGAATTGAGTCTATTTTTCAAGGAATTGACGATGACTGTTATCCGATGCGATGATATGGACCAATTAGCGCGAGAAATCCCAATTGTGATGTGCAAGTTGGAGCGAATTTTTCCACCCGGCTTCTTTGATTCTATGGAACATCTGCCGGTTCATTTGCCCTATGAATGTCGTTTAGCAGGACCGGTACAATATCGATGGATGTATCCATTTGAGAGGTGATTCACTAACATCTCATTCTAATGATTACATCATTTATTTGAACTTATACTTACATATTGGCATTGTACAATCACAGACACCTGCAGAAAATTAAAAAGAATGTGCGCAATAAGGCAAAGGTCGAGGGATCCATTTGCAATGCATATTTGGTTGAAGAAGCTTCCACATTCTGTTCGCACTACTTTGACCAACATGTTTTCACCAAGCATCGGAGAGTGCCACGTAACGATGACGGAGGAGATCGCGTTCAATCTGAGTTTGAAGGAAATCTAAAAATTTTCACCTACCCTGGGCGTACGATTGGTAAATCAAAAAAAAGACGATTGACTGATGCAGAGATACAAGCGGCTCAAACCTATATTTTATTGAATTGCGAAGAGATCACACCATATGTACAGTAAGTATAAATAATGTAAACATTCTAGACTTGATGTTGGCCGTTGTTAAAGTATACTTATGCTAATATGGTTCGTTCATAAATAGGGAATATATCAATCTTCTGCGGCTTCAAAATCTCAATTTGACTGATACTGCAGTTGATGCAAAGCTGGACACGGAATTTGCAGAATGGTTCAAATATTATGTAAGTTACTTTCAATGTACACAACACGGAATGTACATTTATTAAATTTGACTCATGTCATTACTATTTCCCATAGGCTCGAAGCTCGGGAAGCGATATTCGTAACAGATTTATTACGGATCTGGCAAAGGGGCCATTACCGGTTGCTAATGCCTACTCTGGCTACTTTGTAAACGGTTACAAGTTTCACACTGAGGGTTATGGGAGAAGCAGAAAGACAATGAACAGCGGTGTGTGCATAAAGGGATCAAACTACAGTGACGTGTCAAACGATTTTTATGGGAAATTGGTTGAGGTTTTGGAGTTAGAATATCCAGGCCTACCAATGAAGTGCACAATCTTATTCAAATGTGAATGGTTTGATCCTACGCCAAACATTGGCATGAAGGTTCATCCTAAGTATAATCTGGTTGATATTAATCAAAGAAGAAGATATACAAAGTATGAACCGTTTGTTTTGGCAATGCAAGCTGCACAAGTGTACTATGTCCCATATCCATCGTTTAAACGAGATAGATGCGATTGGATGGCAGTGTGTAAAATCAAGGCTAGATCAGTTGTTCATGCACTTGAAACGAAACAGTCTTCTTCACTCGCAGTATCGGAGGCATTTCAAGAAGTTAGGGTTGAAACGCAACCGATGCAAGTTGTTGAAGATTTAACAGATAGGTTGGATGATGAAAGCCGATCTTATGTTGAAATAGGAGCATCAGATGATGAAGAGGAAGAAGATCAAATCATCATGGGTACCTCAGAAGACGAATATGAAGAAGAGGAAGCTGATGAAGAGGAGGAGGAAGCAGATGATATTGAAGACACTTAAAACTTAGAGCAATTTTACTGTTAGAAATTGATAAATGTATATGCAATTAATATTATTAATGAAGAATTTCAATGGTATTCACTTTGTTTACTCGTATTTACCACATGTTCTACAATTCATATAATTGTATAAATTCATTTTATCTAGGTTCTGATATCTGCAGTACAGATGGCTAGAGGCAGAGCGTTTGATTCTGACGCGTCCGGCAGTGGTTCGCGTGGAGGTCGTGTACCTGGACGCAGTGCCCGTGGACGAGTAGGGTCGATCCCTCGTCCTTCGTCAGGTACGTCTGGGGCTTCGTCATCTGCTCAGCGACCGGTACTGCCGCCATCACATCCTTCTTCAGGTACGTCTGGGGCTTCATCCTCTGCTCAGCGTCCAGTACTGCCGCCATCACAACCTTCTGCTCCTTCCTCTTCTGCTCCTTCCTCTTCTACCCCCGTTTCTGGACCATTACAGACTCCAGCAGCTGCACAGTCACCCACTGTGCAAGGTAATCATAAATGTCATAACTGTCATTTTAATTATATATTAATTATCTAGAAATGTATAACATTTGTCATTTATTTTGCAGCTTCATCAGATCCACGTATCACCCTCAGTTTGGTAGCGGGACAGTAAGTACTTATTCAGATTTTCTGTAGGCATATTTTGTAATTATATTTTGTACTTGTTCATCTCTGTGATGCTTTCGCGTAATTATATTTCACTTCTGTTTTTTTTTTTCAGCATATATCCATCTTCTCGAGCAGCGAGGCAAATTTTGAAGATAATCAAGCTACAGCTGCATAAAGAAGGATACACATGGGATGCCGTACCACAAGAGGCGAGAGACTTTTATTGGGAGGAGTTCCAGGTACTCTTTGGTTTAAGTTATATCATCATTCAATGTTTACAATTCAAGATAAATCCTTAGTGTTTAAACGCTATATTTCATTTTTTTGCAGAAACATTTCATATGGGACGAGGCCATTACAGCTATGTTGAAAGTAGCCTGGGAGAAGATATGCGCCGATCGATACGCTGACTTCACGTATAGGATGAGAAAAAGCGGTAAGAAGCAGCAGTGCGTGTCTCAGGAGATATGGGAGAGCTGGCAAAAGGCTTGGGAGGATCCTGCATTCAAGAGAAAGCAGGAGATATTTGCACAAAACAGGCGCAGTGAGACTGGCGGTGATGGAGCAGGACCTTCGCGACACACAGGCGGATCTATATCTGCTATAGAGACAGCTCGATTATTAGTAAGTGACCTAGTCCATTTACAATACACTGATGTTTAATGAAAGTACATTATATATATTAATATATCATGAATAAAAATTTATTACAGGCTAAAGAATTAGGTCGTGAGCCCACACCGATGGAGGTGTTTACATACACTCACACGAAGGACCACGATCGTAATACCTTTGTCGACAGACGTGCGCTGAGCGTCAATGTAAGTAACAATGAATAATATTTACATTTACCCTCTAATCATTGCGAAGATGTACAAAGTTCAATATAATAAAGCTTGCAATTGCATTGATTAATTAATTTTTTATTTTCAGGAGAACTATACTACAGCTCGGGAGCGTATTGTTACTTCTCAGACCGATGAATCCGAAGCTGAGTCAAGAATTGACGAGGTAGTGCTTTATCTCGAGGCTGTAGGGGGCGAGAAGAAGAGGAAGGTATATGGCATCGGGTCTCAGGCATCACAGTTTTACACTGGCTCAGCAGCTCACGCTTCTACAGCCAGCGCAGCACCGCAGCCGGAGCACACTGGCTCGCACTATGATGATGATATACGGGCTCAGCTTGCTGATCAACAGAGACAGATTGCAGAGCTTAGAGCGCATGTGCTGCGGCTGTCCGGTGAGGACCGTGCTGGTACTTCTTCCTCTGATCCTGCGCCTGCTACAGACCGACATGTTTCGACGTCTCAGCAGCAGCCACTATCGGCTCCTGATCCCGATGCTGCAGGCGATACCTTGCTCACCCCTCCTGGCGCTACATCACATCCAGCAGGTACTCCTCCCGGCGGTCCGACATCGGATCCTGCAGATGAGCAGCAGCATATATAGATTTGATTTCCGACCTTTTATTTTTTCATTTGTATTTTCATTTTTTAATTTGTTCAGAACAATAAAAATTACATTTTTATACTGTTCTTGAATTGCGTGTGTGTATATATGCATTTATGTCAACTTTCACAGGTGTAGAAAAATTTTGGTTTCAAAATAATATTTAATTTTTTTTATTCCCTTTTTCATTTTTGCGACCGATTTGCGACCGATTTGATACCAAAAAAAAATTTTTTGAATTTATAAATTGAGACCGATTTGCGACCGATTTTAAAAAATTGCGACCGATATTCTGCGACCAAAGTTGCGACTGAATTTCCAATTAAACCATGACCAAATTTGCGACCGCTTTTTCAATTTTGCGACCGAATTATCGGTCTCTAATTTGCGACCGATTTTCTCATCGGGAAAATCGGTCGCAATTGACATTTGCGACCAGTGATTTTGCGACCGACATTTGTCGGTCGCAAATCGGTCGCAAAGTATAAATAGCGACCGATTTTTGCCATTTTGCGACCGATTTGTCGGTCGCAAAATGGCGTTTTTTTTGTAGTGGTTCTTGATGCAAGATCTCATAACTGTGCTTAAAGGTCTACTTAAATCAGTGAATTCCCTTCTTGCTTTCTCATTACCAGCTCCAACTGTGTTGCTACTCCCCGACTGGTTTGTAGCAGCATTTCCGGCATTTCTATTATGATCACCGTAGGAAGATCGGTAATTACCAAACCCCCGGCTTTTTTTTTCTCCTTGTTGTACAACTCTTCAATATTTAACCCAGCCCTTTGCACTAGAGAAAAGTCGGTGAGAGGTTGAGCCAACATTCTCTCCTTAAAGTAAGGTAATAAGCTTCGACTAAAAATCCTGATCAACTCTTGATCCTTTGGCCTCATCAGGACCATAAATAGCTTTATTCTCCATCTTCTGTAATAATCGGAGAAGCTTTCATCCTTCCCCTATTTTAAACTCTCCAAATCGCGGAGACTAAGCTCATCGCTTTCATCTGTTTTAAAATGTTTGAGAAAAGCGGTCTGAAGCTTGACCCAATCTCTCTGTATCTCTTCATCCAAACCGTCATACCATTTCTTATAGCTCTTGTGCAACGTCTGAGGAAATGCCCGCAACACATCTTCTTCATCATATCGGTTCATTTGGGCAACATGAATGAACTCAGACAAATGGGACCTCGGGTCATTATCTCCTTCAAATAGGGTATGTTTAAAGGTCTTGGAAGAAGTAGAACTTGTGGGCTTCAAGACATACTCGGCCAGATGAAAATTGATGACTGGATCCTTTTCTTTCAAAACAAAAATCTTGTAACACCCTCCGCCGAGTCCCGTGAGACCCGACGACGGATGCCACATTCGGTGCCGGAGACACCGTCTTAACTTAACATACAAATCATTAAATAAGATTATGAATTAGAAGTAATTGAGTATTCACAAGTGTAGCGAGTAGTTTTTTTTTTTTTTTTTTGAAAAATAGATTGGGAAAAATCCTACATAAATACTGTAAGAATTTCCCTTTTAAAAACTAAGCTCGCCAAACATGTGAATACAAAACACTCCCAATTAAACTCCAAACTCCCAACATCTCCACATAATCATCATAACACAACAACACTTTTATATTTTCATAACTATATAAATCCTCAATAGCAGTTTAATATTCATCAATTAATTGCATTCAGTATATATATCAAGTCTTAATAAACTAATCATACCAACTCTCTTAAAATATTTTATATTCAATCATTTAATGAATCTTATGCTTATCTCCGAATATAGACACCAACACAATTGCTAATTACATGCTTAAGTTATAATTCAAATAATACAATCTCTGAAAATATAATACTTATACATGCCATAGTTCTTAAGTACATAAATCTCAATCTATACTACCACAATAGTCACTTCTGCCCTGATGCTACTCTTCTAGTCTTCAAGCAGCAACCACAGTCTTTAACCTGCGCGTGATAAAAATCAACGCGCTGAGTATAAAACTCAGTGGTGCTCATAATTCACATACTTACTAAAGTTGTGATGACAACTTACTTAAAACACAAATGACATAAAATCATTAAATTTCAACATACATGTACATTTATAGCAAAAGAAATATCAAATAAAATATTAATTAATAACATAAAGAATTTAATTCTTTCAACTCATAAATTCATTACTTGCACATTTATTATACCAATACATATACTATTTATGTTTAAAACCATGTACCGGAATATCATGGTTTGAAAATTCATTTGATAACATAATCATTAATTTCCAAAGTAAGGTTTACTAAAATAATATGATCTCATTCGTTTAATTCAAATACTTTGAAAGTAATAAGACGATTATAAATACAAATATGTTAATTCTTTAGTTAAGGCTCGTACTAATACAGAATGAACATAAGCAGATTTGATCGTGGCCTATGAAAGCACCCCTATGAAAGCACCACCCCCATCACACAATCGTGGCCTAAAGCACCACCTTGGCCTGTAAAAGCACCACTCCCATCACACAATCATGGCCTATGAAAGTACCACCGTGGCCTATGAAAGCACCACCCCCATCACACAAATAAGCGCGTCCACCTATTTATAAGGGCTGATAACCCTACCATATGATCATAGCTTCACATAACAAAATCAATCTCATCATACCACGTTTCAATCATGCATAGTAGAGCCCAAATCAAAATCATTCTTTCACAAAAGCAATAATTCTTAATCAAAAACTCTTCATTACTTAATACCCATCATTTCAAATTTCTCAACTTACAACTTACAAAAATTTCCACATTCTTCAAAGGAAATATTTCAAATATATATATATATATATATATATATATATATATATATATATATATATATATATATATATATATATATATAAATATATATATACTTAACATAGGAAAATTTCTCATCAATTCCTTTTCTTTTAAAACTTTCTTAACATCATAATGAAATTTATCATACTTTCCTTATTCAAAATTCAAAGCACATACACCTTAAATACCCTTTTTTTTTTTTAAACTCTAAACATATGAAAGTTATCAAAATAATCATACTTATGTCATACTTATACCATACAAAAAAAAAAAATAATTAAGTAAGCCTTACCACCCTAGAGCGGTTTGGCCTCTTAATGAAAACCAAGGGGAGGAATTTCCTTCTCCAACCAAGCATACTAACATAACTCTTATACACCAAGGTATCCAATTCTATCCTCATCATGCATTATCTAAACTAATTCCACATTTTATCCCAAAATTTCCAACAATTTTTCCCATTTATATCCATTTAAACATATCCACAATACCACTTTTCAACCTTATCTTTTATTTTTGTCAAATCAATCCTCAAACATACAAATAATCAAGAGAACCTCATCACACATGATTCATACATACATTTATCCAAATAAACCTATGAGTCAAGGCATATGAAATTTCCAGCATTAAAATATCCTTGACCTTTGCTGTGTTTTTAAGACATAACTTGAGTTATAGGTCTCCAAATTGAATGAAATTAGATTCATTAGAAATATAAGATAAAATTATACAAATGTTGTGAAGGGACCATAGACTAGATCAATGCGGAAGGTGGTAAACAGAAGCTAGGAACACAGACCAACAGTCCAGACCCGATTCAGCAGAACTAAGTCCAATGTTTATTGAATTCCTACTTAACCAAACACTCAAATTAAACCAATCCAGAACCATGGAAGTCTCAAGACACAGGGAAACAACTTTCATGAAGACCTCAGAACCAAATCTTGTCATTATAGTGGTCAAAATGGGCACTCAATTCAGTGATGCATGTGGCCACACATAACAGAGTCAGTTTAGGTATTTCAGCCATACGTTGAGCTATGTATCTCCAAATTGGACACAAGAGGATGGGTTGGAAAGCTAAGAAGTAGACCTACAACTTTCATGAAGGACGCAGACACAAATGGAAAATAGAAATGGTCGAAAACTAGTCCTTAATCTCACCCAATAACACTTTTTCCAAAATTCAGCTTACTTTAACCATGAAAAAAAACATGAACAACAAAGATACAAGGTAGAGATTTCTACCACATACTAAATACTCATCAAACATCACCCAAGAGCATGTTATTGCAACCAAAGTTCAACAAATCAATCATTTCATACAAAATCCCAAAATACATGTATGATAGCATAAATGCACAAAATCAAAATTCAAGTAAGGTAAGTGTGTTTATGAACACTAACCTTAAAAATAAGCTTTAGCAAGCTTAAATTAAAGCTTTCTAAGCTCTAACTTTGCCTTTACTCCATGGTAGAGGTTTCCCCAACCTTTGGCTTAATTAGAGAATCTCCAAATTTCTTGAAACTAATCACCACAAATCACTTCTCAAGCTTAATTCTCTAAGATTAATTACTTAAATCAAGTTGGGTGGGTTTAATTTGGTGGATTTAACAATTAAGAAGTGAAGAAAAACAAAGAAGAGAAGAAGAAGAGGAAGTGGCGTTGAAGAGAAGAAGAAGAAGAGAAAAAGTGGTTACTCAATAATTGAAGTTGACCTTATAAAGTGATCAATGGGTATTTTGGTCTTTTCCCAATAATTGGATGGCTAAGATTAAGCTCATCTAATGGCTAAAAATATTTTCCAATTCAATTCCTTCACAATATTATTTATCTCCACAAATTTCTCAAATTACTCCATAAAAATTATTCCTCAAATTTCCTTAATTAATAAAGCATCATAATTCACTAGTCACTAATTATCTAAATTCTCCAAAAATATTCATTACTTACTTTCTGCCCATAAAAATCATGCATACATACTCCAAAAATATTAAAGAAAATATAAAACATATATAGTAATTTTTCCGGACCAAAATAATATCGACTCCCGGACCGGTAGTACTATTCACAGACCGATGGTACTATTCATAGACTGGTAAATCACTACCCATTCATAGTTAAGCATACTCAATATCTTCCTCGGATCTAAATAAAATATTATCCCCCTTTCTGTAGCACCATTCATGACCCAATAAAATAATATTATTTTAAGATTCGAAAATTTTGGGGCGTTACACATCTTCTCCACCTTATCCTTCAATTCTGCTAAATGCTTAATCAGATCGTTCTCAATCGGACCAACATTATCAGCTGATGCTTGGTTACCCAAAGCGGGTTCTGGAGCCTCCCTTTCCACAACTACAGGGGAAGAAGGTTGATTACTTGAAGAAGGAGGAACCTAATTCTGTGCCCTCTCTTGAACCAAAGCAGTGGCTATTATATCAGATATAGCCTTTAACTGGGCCGGAGAAAAACCAGTCTCATTCACACTGTTGTCAGCCATCTCAACTACAACCGGATCTAAATCAGAAACCGAATCAAGCGAACTTAAACTGACCACAGAACTAACCAGAGCACGCTCGGGGATTGGGGACACTCTGACCAAACGTTGACCAAGCTGTCAGCGCCAAACTCTCAAAGTGATTTCCCGGGACAGATCAATTTTGGCTGACAGATAAAAGGACCTGAGTTAAAAGAGGTTCTGCATGTATGCATGAAGAATAGAGGCACATAGGATGAGGAATGCAAATCTAATGTGCTAATAACCAGTATGGAAATAAGATCTCATTTTCGACGACTGGACCTAAAATTCGGCATGAATAACATAGCAATAATTTACTTTGTCCTCAAACATTTCCGGCATTATTTGTCGTCGACCGTTCCTTTTGGATTTTATAGTCGGCTATTTTCTCTCGAGTCCCTAATTTTTGCCTTGGAATGAAAGAATTTCCAAGCCGAATATTTCTTATTATTTTTGTTTTTGTATCCTTACTTTTTGCCTTGGAACTGATGGTCCTAAGCAGGATCATATTTTGATTAATTACAAATTTTTTCCAATGTCACGCTTACTTTCAAATAACGCGAGAAATCTGAAAATTCAAAGGAATCGCAACCCCCTTATAACTCCCTTTTCTTTTGGGTATCAATTCACTATAAATGATTGCATTATGTTATTCAAGACGAATTAGAGGTCCACTCTCAAAATCAAGATCAAACGTCCATACCGAAAATTAGCTCTTATTAATGCATGGCTGAAACGAAAAATATCACGTGATGCATGAATGTCACAGCACATGAACAGTTTATAACACGTAGGGAACAGGAGTTGGGAAATGCATGCCTTCCAACCTTATCTCTCCCACACACGAGTTCTGTTGGTAAAAATTCCGACATCTGTTTCCTAGGATTTGGTCTAATCTTGACAACCAGCAGGGGGTTTTGAGATTGGCGATATAAACTCTCGGAATGAATGCAACAGAACAACAGCAAATAGACCCAGGTTTTCCTTATGGGTAAGTGACTAGGGCTTTCAACTATATGCATGCGCTTTGGTCCATTGGGCTTACAAGGTCTGGGTTCCGCAAACAGGATTCGGGCTTTCATGTGGGCCTACTCCTTTTCACGCACCTTTTAAGGTACTAGGCTTGCAGTTGGTAAAATTGCTAATTCTCGGGTGGATGTGCCTAAAACGCAAGGTTTAGGTTGGATCCACCTCCGAAGTTAACAACGATACCGCGGGATAATTTGGGTAGAAAGTGGTGAGAAGAAAGAAATGCAGTATGGATGCAAGAACTTAGAAAAATAATGGAAAGCAAATTAAGCAAACAAGGACGATTAAAGAATTTTCCGACAGCTTTCTAACCAATTTTATTTCCAATTTTAGAAAACGTAGGTTTTTTAGCGTTAATTCCTAATTGCAACCGACTATTATTAAAAAATAACCGGGTGCTTCCCCAGCGGAGTCGCCAATCTGTTTTCGTACCGCCCCCGCGCGACCTGAAAACGTCACTTTTATTTTGTTGTTTTGATGGAAAGTGATCTTATTATAAAAAGTGGTGACAAAACATTTTACTGGATACGACGCCGATAAATCGGTCTTATAAAACATTTTGAGTCGCCACCCATTATTTCGGTAATGGGACCGCTTCCAATTTTATTTTATAAAAAGTGACTCCATTTTAAACCCAATTTTGTTTAAGGCCAAATTATTAAAAAGACTGGTCAGGCGCACCAAAGTGATTATGGGTAAGGGAATTGGGTACGTCGGCCCACTGGAAACCGACGCCCGGAAAAACCGGCCTCTTTTAACCTACGGTTTCTAATTTATTTTAGTTAGAAAGGCCAAATTATTTATTTACTTAAACCCAATCCAAATGAATCAGACCGAGTTTTTATATGGAAAATTAATTAATCGTCCTAATCAAATCCAATTATTGCATTTAAAATCATTCAAATCATTCAAACCAAAGCAATTAAACCAAATAAATAAAAGACCCGCTCTTGCCTTATGGTTCAAGGCAGGCTACAAACCGAACCTAAAAATATATTCTACCCAATTTGAAATCAAACCCAAAAACCCTCAAAACCAAAATTAGGCATAATTACATTTTAGTATTCTCAACTTAATTAAATTGTAATCTGTTCATAATTGGTCATCTTCGAATTTATTGGAGAAATTAAAATTTATTTTGTACAAAATTTATTATTTTTAAAAAAAAACAAAAATTATTTCTGGAATCCTCGAACAGTAGCATCACGCAGCTGTTCTTGGGAAGAACAGTCGCATGACGGATCCAATAGTCACGTGATGGAACTACTAAAAAATAGAACAGCTGCGTCACGCAGCTGTCACGCAGCTAGTAGTTCTGTGACTTAACTGTTCATAATCTAGAAAACAAAATATTGGGCATGAAAATAAAATTTTGGACATGAACAGTTCTGTCACGCATTTGCCAGATCCGTTACGGATCAGTAGCTGCGTGACACAACTGATCTGGGTAAAGAAATAACATTTTGGACATGAACAGTTCCGTCACGCATCTACTAAATCCGTTACGGATCCACTGGCTGCGTGACGCGGCTGCTTTGGTCTGAGCTTTGTTTTAAATGATTTGTTTAGATCGTTCTTTTATTTAAATATGCTTTAAAAGGATCGAAAATGACCACAGATGAACAAAATACAGTTTAACTAAGATTAAACTACTAAAACAATAACAAAATAATTAATAAATAAATAAAAATACAAAAAGTGTAAAGAAATTACCTAATCCTAAGATTGAGGATTGTGAATGGCTTAAATGCCCTAACAAATGATGGTAAAGGCGCTCCAGAAGCTTTGTCAACAAGGATTTAAACACTCACCCCTTTTTCTCTCTTGATTTTTCTCTTTTTATGATTTTTGTTTTCACCCTAATTGATATCTAATGGCTATTTTTCTTCAAAGGAACTCAAAAGAGTCTCTAGAGAAAGACGCAGCCGAAAAATGTGTTTTTTAGATGCCCCAAAAAACCTTTTTCTTTTTTCCGCAATTGAGAAAAAGATGAATTTATAGAACTAGGGCAACAGAGGATAGCTGCGTCTGTTGACGCGTGTTTTTGTGCCCTCGCCTAATCCAATGATGATACGAGGATGTGGAATGAAAGGTTAATGCTATCTAGAAGTCTTTTAATCCAAGGATTTAAATTAAATCAATTTTGAGTGTCTGGTTGCGTCAGAGTTGCGTCACGCAGCTATCAGCTGCGTGATGGCATCGTTAGCTGCGTCACGCAGCTCCGATTTGTATGACATCACCAGTATGACGACATGCCACACGTGGCTGTGGTCCGAAAGAAAGCTACGTCACACAGCTTTGCTCTGTTGCCCTACTTTTATAAATAGATCTTTTTCTCACGTTTGAGAAAATTTTGGAGAACATTTCGAAAACCCTAAAAACATATTGTGTGGCTACATTTTCCTCCAGAAGCTCTTTTGAGTTCGTTTGAAGGAAAATTGCCATTAGATATCAATTTTAGGTGAATCAAACCATAAAAAGAGAGGAATGATCAAAAGATAAAAAAGAGCATTTGAATCCTTGGTAGCAAAGCTTCTGGAGTGCCTTAACCATCGTTCGTTAAGGCATTAAAGCCATATACAATCCTCAATCTCAGGATTAGGTAATTCCTTTACACTTTTTGTGTTTTTGTTCATTGATTATTTATTTTATCATTGTTTTAGTAGTTTAATCTTAATTAAATTGTATTTTGTTCATTTTTGGTCATTCGAGGTTGTCTTGAAATATATTTAAATAAAAAATGCTTTAAACAAAGAATTTAAAACAGAGGTCGGACCAGAGCAGTTGCGTCACGCAGCCAGCAGATCCATAACGGATCTGGCAGATGCGTGACGGAACTGTTCATGTCCAAAATTTTGTTTCTTTACCCAAAACAGCTGCGTCACGCAGCTATCGGGTATGTCACGCGACTATTCTTCCAAAGAACAACTGCGTGACTCGACTGTTCTGGGTTCCAGAAACAATTTTTGTCCTTTCAAAAAAAATAATAAATTTTGTACAGAATAAAGTTTAATTTTTCCAATAAATCCGAAAATGACCAATTATGAACAGACTGCAATTTAATTAAGTTTAGAATATTAAAATGTAATTATGCATGATCTTGGGTTTTTGGTTTTTGGGTTTAAATTTTGAATCGGGTAGAATGTATTTTTAGGGTCGGTTTGTAGCCCGCCTTGAACCATAAGGAAAGAGCGGGTCTTTTATTTATTTGATTTAACTGCTTTGGTTTGGATGATTTGGATGATTATGGATGCAATGATTGGATTTGATTGGGACGATTAATTAATTTTCCATATAAGAACTCGGTTCAATTCATTCGGGTTGGGTTTAAATAAATAAATAATTTGGCTTTTCTAACTAAAATAAATTAAAAATCGTAAGGTTAAAAGAGGCTGGATTTTCCTGGCGTTAGCTTCCAACAGGCCGGCATACCCAATTCCCTTACCCAGAACCGTATTAGTGCGCCTGACCAGTTTTCTAGATAATTTGGCCTTTAATAAAGTCGGGTTTAAAATAGAGTCATCTTGTTATAAAATTGGAAACGGTCCCATTGCCGAAATAATGGGTGGCGACTCAAAATATTTTATAAGACCGATTTATCGGCATCATATCCAATAAAATGTTTTGTCACCACTGTTCATAATAAGATCGCTTTCCATTTCCACATCAAAAACAAAAAGTGGCATTTTTCGGGTCACTCAGGGGCGGTGCGAAAACAGATTGGTGACTCCGCTGGGGATGCATCCACTAATCCCCGATTATTTTTTAAATAACTAGTCGGTTGCAATTAGGAATTAACTCTAAACCTACGTTTTCTACAAGTGGAAATAAAATTGGTTAGAAAGCCATCTGGAAATTCTTTAATCGTCCTTGTTTGTTTATTTGCTTTCCTTTATTTTTTCTAAGTTCTTGCATTCATACTGCATTTCTATCTTCTCACCACTTTCTACCCAAATTATCCCTCAGTATCATTGTTAACTTCGGAGGTGGATCCATCCTAAACCTTGCGTTTTAGGCACATCCACCCGAGAATTAGCAATTTTACCAACCATAAGACTGGTACCTTTAAAGGTGCGTCAAAAGGAGTAGGCCCACATGAAAACCTGAATCCTGTTTGCGGAACCCGGACTTTGTAAGCCCAATGGACCAAAGCCCATGCATGTAGTTGAAAGCCTTAGTCACTTCCCCATAAGGAAAACCTGAGTTTGTTTGCTGTTGTTCTGTCGCATTCATTCCGAGAGTTTATTTCGTCAATCTCAAAATCCTAGGGAACAGATGTCGAAATTTTTACCAACAGAACTCGAGTGTGGGAGAGATAAGGTTGGAAGGCATGCATTTCCCAACTCTCGTTCCCCTGCGTGTTATAAGCTGTTCATATGCTATGACATTCATGCATCACGTGATACTTTTCGTTTCAGCCTTACATTAATAAGGGCTAATTTTCGGTATGGACGTTTGACCTTTATTTTGAGAGTGGACCTCTAATTCGTTTTTGACTAACGTAATGCAATCGTTTATGGTGAATTAATACCCAAAAAGAAAAGGGAGCTATAAGGGGGTTGTGATTCCTTTGTATTTTCACATTTCTCGCATTATCTGAAAGTAAGCATGAGATTACAAAAAATTTGTAACTAATCAAAATAAGATCCTGCTTGGGTCTGTTCCAAGGCAAAAAGTAAGGACACAAAAACAAAAATAATAAGAAGTATCCCGCTTGGAAATTCTTTCATTCCAAGGCAAAAATTAGGGACTCGAGAGAAGATGGCCGACTGTAAAATCCAAAAGGAACGGTCACAACAGATAATGCCGAAAATGTTTGAGTACAAAGTAAATTATTGCTATGTTATTCATGCCGAATTTTAGGTCCAGTCGTCGAAAATGAGATCTTATTTCCATACTGGTTATTAGCACATTAGATTTGCATTTCTCATCCTGTGTGCCCGCATTCTTCATTCATACATGACTCAGATCTATCAGCCAGAGTTGATCCATTCTGGGAAATCACTTCGGGAGTTTGGCACTGACATCCTGGTCACGTCCAGAGTGTCTACGTGTCTTACTTTCTCTTATAAAAAAAGAGGAGAAAAGGAAAAAAAATTTTTGACAAAAAAAAAAAAAGAGAGTCAAATTCTTTGTCTTGGTTCAATGTTTAGTCCCTACATGTTGATCTGCTTATATTTCACTTTTTAAAATGGAAGTCTTGAATAATATACCATGATTAAGAGATTTCAATGATCCCATGTTTAGGTTTGATTATGAACTTAGGTATAAGGGTTTGAAACATGACATATGAAGTTTCTTTAGCAAAATTGTAAATTTCTAGTTAAATATCTAGACATAATTTTGGCTTAAGAGAAGCATGAATCCTAACTTGAATAAGAAGTAGGAAGAAAAGGGAAACTAAAGCCATAATACAAGTATGTTTCAAGTCAATAAAGGATGAGGGTATTGCGAGAGAAAAAAATCAAGATCGAGGGAATAACGGAAATCCGTTCTAATGAAAAGTGGTATAGAGCATAAAATGCAACCAATTTTTGCTTATATTCCCATCAAAAAATGCAGTACAAGTGGTACGGAGCATAAAATGCAACCACTTTGTGTGATAGAAATAGGTTATCTAAAAATACCTTGAGATGAGAAACATTACATATATGCTAAACTTGTCCTAAGTACTTTCTATTTTGCATTCTAAGGAAGGAGAATTGCCTATCTCATGTTTTAAAGTTTGGCTAGATTTTTAAACTTTAGATTATGTTTGCTAAATTGAAGTTTTAGATGCCATGTTCATTTAGAATACTTGATTCAAAATCAAATCAATCTCTTATCTTTTGGTAGATTACTTTAGAAGTCCAAATCAACGAGTAAAAATAAACATGGTCAACATAAAAAAAAAGAAGAATATTTTGCTTAGGGACAAACAAAGAGCTAAGTGTGGGGGAATTGATGGCCTCGCAAAGCAGGCAAATTTGTTAAGTTGTAACCGTATGATTTGTATGACTACATGTTTGTTTTGAAGATTTTTTAACTGTTGATTCTACCTGAGTGTTGGATTCTTTTAGACGGCGATCAGGAGGTCAAATGCTATTTTCTAAGTGATTTCCTTAGAAGGATCAATAAAGAAAAACCATGAATAAAATCCTTAGTGCTTAAATAGGTTCATGCATACATGAGGGAGTTGCATATTTTATCTCTTCTGAATGTTGCAGGTGATAAAATGGTCACCCCATCTTTTTCAAAAATGTAAATCCTTTTTGTTTCTGTGGTTTTGGTTAGCTTTCATTTTATTGTATTGTCTTTTGTCCATTTTGGAATAAAGTAGATGGGCATTTATACCCGCATTAACAAGGAGGACCACTCTTGCAAGTGGGTGGTATGCCTCCTTTTTGTTTTTGTGGTTTTATTTTCTTTGTACAGGAATAAAGCGAAGTCTTAAAAAAAAAAAAAAAAAGGGAAATGTAAATAATATTGTAATGTGCTCAAAGGAGTTACAAAATGTCAAAAAAAATGCAATCAAAAATAAAGAGAAGCCTAACGTCGCCTCCAACTGGGACCAGCTGCCGCCTACCCCACAGAAGATAGTGGAAGTGGTGGAGAGTTTTCAGATGAAGAATAATCATCATCCTCCTCCTCTTCATCCGAGAAATCCAAAGGAATCCCTTCAACCTCCAGTTTAGTGAGGAGCCTATCATTCTCCATCTGGAGACGGGAAACAGCAGCGGCCTGACGAGCCTGATGTCTCCGTAGCCTACCAATCTCTAACTCCTGTGAAATAAAAAGGGGAGAAGGGTAAGAGAAGTACACGAAGCAAAAAGCAAAGAGTAAAAGGATCATACCATCTCGTGGCGCTCCGGATACAATCTGGCAATGTAGGCTTGGGCAAGGCAGAACCTCTGATATAGCTTCTGATACCTCTGCGCAGGCACCTGCAAATGCAGAAAGGCACTCATGAAGAATCCTCCAGCTGTGGCGGAGCCTGTCTGAGATAAAAAAGAACAACAAGGGTCGGGTCAAGCTCACCAAGAACCCATCAAAGCCAAAGTCGGCTTATTTAGGCACTTTGGGGTCGGTGTGTGGCTCGTATACTTCAATAATTTCATCTACTCGCCACACAGGGGGGGCAAAATCATCAAAATCATTAGATACCCTCAGGTAAGTCTTCTTTCAACACCGCATCAGGAAAAGTACAACTGAAAATTTAGGGCTAGAAAAATTTAACAAAATTTTTGCTAAAATTTCAAAAATTTTGCAATGGATAAAAAAATAAAATTTTCAAGGTTTGCTAAAAGACAATATTTTTGGTCTCGAAACGGAATTCCAAACTGGGGGCAAAAATAAAATCTTTTGCCCTGATGCAAAATTTCAAATTTCAAAGTTTATGGTTATTAATGTATGGGGGCATGTGATGCCAACATCTAATAAAGGCGAGATCTGTTTGTACACAGAAATTGCTCTTTCCTCTTGAAAAATTTTTCAAGCCAATCAGTGATGGTTTCTCAAAGCCATTAGGTCCCACAAAGCAGTGATGGTGTATTGCGAAGCTGTTTGGATTCTAGTCCTGATTAGTGATGATGCATTACGAAGCTGATCGAGTCAATCCTTTTCCTAATTAGTGATGGTGTATTACGAAGCTGATCAGGACAATCTCAATACCAAACCCTCCAAAGCCGATCAGACTAAGCTGAGGAGGTGAACAACAAAGCCAATCAGACTGAGCTTTGCTGTTTAGATCTTTTTCTCGATTCGTGATGATGCATTACGAAGCGGATCGAGTCAATCCTTTTCCTGATTAATGATGGCGGATTACGAAGTTTATCAGGGCAATCAATTCAAATCCTTCGAGCCAATTAGACCGAGCTTCGGAGGTGACTTCAAAGCCAATTAAACCGAGCTTTGAAGATGATCACAGATCCGACTGCAGCCAACAAAGCCGATTAGATTGGCCTTTGTTCGTGGCGAGATGATCTCAACAGAACCTTGGACATGGCCAGATGACTGCTAATGCTTAGAATGCTGATGTAGTCTGACTAGAGCCTTCAGGTCAATTCAAATCCTTCGAGCCAATTAGACCGAGCTTCGGAGGTGACTTCAAAGCCAATTAGACCGAGCTTTGAAGATGATCATAGATCCAACTGGAGCCAACAAAGCCGATTAGACTGAGCTTTATTCATGCCCAGATGATCTCAATAGAACCTTGGACATGGCCAGATGACTGTCGATGCTTAGAACGCTGATGTAGTCCGACTGGAGCCTTCAAATCAATTCAAATCCTTCGAGCCAATTAGACCAAGCTTCGGAGGTGACTTCAAAGCCAATTAGACTGAGCTTTGAAGATGATTATAGATCCGACTGGAGCCAACAAAGCAGATTAGACTGAGCTTTGTTCATGGCCAGATGATCTCAACAGAACCTTGGACGTGGCCAGATGACTGCCGATGCTTAGAACGCTGCTGTAGTCCGACTGGAGCCTTCAGGTCAATTTAAATCCTTCGAGCCAATTAGACTAAGCTTCGGAGGTGACTTCAAAGCCGATTACACCGAGCTTTGGACATCATCAAACCCTCTAAAGCCGATTAAACTGAGTTGAGAAGGTAAACAACAAAGCCGATTACACTGTGCTTTGGACATCATCAAACCCTCTAAAGCCGATTAAACTAAGCTGAGGAGGTGACTTCAGCGCCGATTACACCGAGCTTTGGAGTTGTTTGCAGATCTGACTGGAGCCAACAAAGCCGATTAAACTGAGCTTTGGACGTGACCAGATTCAACCCAAGATTGAAGGCGCGTCACTAGGCCACTTTAACATTAATAGTTTACACAATTAATGATAAAGTGGGGGGCAAATTGTTGACACGTGTTTTTGTGCCCCCTCCTGATCCAATGATGATAGAGGATATGGAATGAAAGGTTAATGCTATCTAGAAGTCTTTTAATCCAAGGATTTAAATTAAATCAATTTTGAGTGTCTGGTTGCGTCAGAGCTGCGTCATGCAGCTATTAGCTGCGTGATGGCACCGTTAGCTGCGTCACGCAACTCCGATTTGTATGAGATCACCAATATGATGACATGCCACGCGTGGCTGTGGTCCGATAGAAAGCTGCGTCACGCAGCTATCGGGTCCGTCACGCGACTGTTCTTCTAAAGAACAGCTGCGTGACGCAACTGTTCTAGGGTTCTAGAAACAATTTTTGTCCTTTCAAAAAAATAATAAATTTTGTACAGAATAAAGTTTAATTTTTCCAATAAATCCGAAAATGACCAATTATGAACAGACTGTAATTTAATTAAGTTTAGAATATTAAAATGTAATTATGCAAGATTTTGGGTTTTTGGTTTTTGGGTTTAAATTTTGAATCGGTAGAATGTATTTTTAGGGTCGGTTTGTAGCCCGCCTTGAACCATAAGGGAAGAGCGGGTCTTTTATTTATTTGATTTAACTACTTTGGTTTGGATGATTATGGATGTAATGATTGGATTTGATTGGGACGATTAATTAATTTTCATATAAGAACTCGGTTCGATTCATTTGGGTTGGATTTAAATAAATAAATAATTTGGCTTTTCTAACTAAAATAAATTAGAAATCGTAAGGTTAAAAGAGGCCAGATTTTCCCGGCGTCGGCTTCCAACGGGCCGGCGTACCCAATTCCTTTACTTAGAACCGCATTGGTGTGCCTGACTAGTTTTCTAGATAATTTAGCCTTTAATAAAGTTCGGTTTAAAATGGAGTCATCTTGTTATTGTGAACCCCTCCCCCAAAAATAGGCATATAATGAATATGACTAAGGGCAAAAATGCACGTGAATGTGTGAGTCACCACCTTGTTTAATTATTTTAGGGTAAACTAGGAAAAAACCCTAAATGCCTCCAATTTTAATTAACCTAAGTCTAGGCCAATTATCCCAATGTTTAAGGCACAGTCTACGAACCCGAGATGGATCCCGAGACTATGTCATGCTGATTAACTAACCTGAGTGTGAAAGCTTTGCAAGGTAATGATGCAATTGGACCAATAAAGTGTTTAAGTGATTTCGACTTGCCGCTCGAGATTAAACCCCAAACGTGCCTACGTACATCCGTTTAAATGGAAGATCAAAGTCGACGTAGTTCGATAGGCCTTTTTTAAAGGGCTTTGAATGGGTATGCTTAATGCATGAGTGTGTGTATGCTTCGTGCATTTTTAGACATTTTGCCAAAGATTGATTGATTTTCTGTTTTAGGCATTTGTTGCCAAAAGGTGTTGATTGGGCAATTTATTGCCAAAAATTGATGTTTGGGCTTTTTGTCGCCAAAATGGTTGATTGGGCAATTTATTGCCAAAAATTGATGTTTGGGCTTTTTGTTGCCAAAATAGTTGATTGGGCAATTTGTTTGCTAAGAGTGTTGATTGGGCGATTGTCGCCAAAATGATTGATTTAAGGCTTTTAGCCAAAAGATTGATTAATTCAAAGCATTTTGCCAAAGCTTCGATTTAAGCGATTTGTCGCTAAAAATGGCTAATCTTATTTATAGGCAATTTGTTTGCCAAAAGTGATCAATTGAATTGCAATATAAGCAATTTATTGCCAAAAAAAGCCTGGTTAATTAAGGCTATTTAGCCACAATTATTGATTAATTGGACTTAAGCCGGACTGTTCGAAATAAAGGCGATTATACCGTAGTCATTAATTGACCAGATACTTTAGCCAATATTGTCGGATTTAGGCTTTAACACCACGATTATTAATTAACCGGGCATTTAAGCTTCATCATATTTAATTGAGGCAGTTTATCTGCCAAATTGATGACGTGAATGCATTTATGCAGCAGTTTAATTCAGAATTGGAGTAGAAGAGAATATGCACAAAATGCTGAAATTAAATGGGCAGAGTTTCGTTATTACCTGAGTTAATCGGCGGCCGCTTCTTAGCTTCAGCTTGAAAATTCCAGATTAAGCTCCTCGTTTGGGGAATATTTAATTAAAATTAATTCAATTAAGTGACCAGATATCACAACAGCAGAGTAATAAAAGCCTACACTGAATACAGAAAAGCAGTAAAAGAACCGTAAGGAGCGTAGGGGAGAAGAGAGCGTCCGTCAACACAGACCGAGTGAATAAAACTGTCAATTCGGGGCTGTATTTATAGGAAACAACAGGCTGGAGGGCGGGCACTACCGCCGTGGAGGGCGGGCTCTACCGCCGTGGGCGGCGAGTGCTCCGCTGTGGAGGGCGGGCGCTACCGCCGCAGAGGGCGGGCGCTCCCGCCGTGGCCTATCCACTTGCAAGTTTTTCATTCCAAAAGCTTTTTCGGGAGTTCCGTACCTCCAAAAAATATTCTGGGACCAGTTCTGCGATCCTCGTAATTTTCCGGACGTTTCAAGTACGATATTGGCATACTTTCGGTGGACTTTTCTGAATGGCCTCGGTCCGGTCGGACTGTTTGCAGTCCGGGAAAATAGGCTTTTTGAGCCTCAAAATTTGAGTATTCACAGTTGTCCCCCACCGGCAACCATAAAAATGATTTTCGGGCGTCGGTGGTTGTCTGAAAAACAAATTTTGAAGGCGAACATCGGACGCGTCCAGAAGACCCGCCTTTTGGCTATTTCCTTATAAAGAGCTGAAGTTTCACTTCTACATTCATTTTAAACTTTCCAACTCAAAGATCTCTCTGAAAATTCTCTCAATTTCCAAAGCTTCAAAGCTTCCTTCCTCCATGGTTTCCTCAGATCTTAGCGATGAGGATTTTTTTGAGTCTTTGGGGATTTCCCTCGAGGAAGTCAATGTCACGGCGGACGCTGACACTCACGCCTCCGTAACTGGCGTCTACGCCCAGGTAAGCTCCCTTTCACTTTTATTTGTTTATTTATTATTTTTTCTTTTTTTTTTTTGGGCCTTAGGGGCCAAAATGTGAACTTTTGGGCCTTTGTGGCCAAATTGTGAACTTTTGGGCCTTTGTGGCCAAATTGGGCATTTTTTGGGCCTTTGGGGCCAAATTGGGAATTTTTGGGCTTTTGTGGCCAAATTGTGAACTTTTGGGCCTTTGGGGCCAAATTGGGAATTTTTGGGCCTTAGGGGCCAAAATGTGAACCTTTGGGCTTTTGTGGCCAAATTGTGAACGTTTGGGCCTTTGGGGCCAAGTTGTGAACTTTTTTTTTTATGTTTCTGCACTTACTGTTTTATTAGCATGCATGCTAGGATAGAATTAAGATATTACCTTTAGTAAGGAACCAAGGAATAACTCTTAGACTGCTTTACCTTTTAGGATCCATGTACACATTAGATTGGACGTAAGCGAGACCTCTGTTGCTGAAATCCCGGTCGAGATACTCGACCACAAGAACCCGGTCGGAGCCATTATCAGTCCCTCTCATCTGGACTTTTTAAGACATCTTGAGATGGCTCGGCACAGTTAGCGCTACTTGCTATCCAGACTCAAAAGTTTGAACAGAAGAGAAGAAATTCATTTGAAATTCGTTTTTTATGCAATGGAGAAAAAGATTCTCAATCGTGCAAATAAATCAACAAATTTAAATGTTTTAATTAAATTTTACAATTAAGTCCAAATTTCTTTATCAAGTATTCTTAAAGAAAGAACACTTGATTCGTGTTAGGGTACCCTGCAAAACAAAGCACAACAAAGATAATACCCTGAAGAAGGGCAGGTTAGTTGATGCAGCAATTGTAGTCCACTTTATGCAAAATGATTACATGTAGGCATATAATGAATATGACTAAGGGCAAAAATGCACGTGAATGTGTGAGTCGCCACCTTGTTTAATTATTTTAGGGTAAACTAGGAAAAAACCCTAAGTTGACTCCAATTTTAATTAACCTACTTACTAGATTAATTATCCCAATGTTTAAGGCATAGTTTGCGAACCCGAGGTGGATCCCAAGACCATGTCATGTTGATGAACTAACCAATGAATGAATGCTTTACAAGGTAAATGATGTAATTGGACCAATGAAATGTTTAAGTGATTTCGACTTGCCGCTCGGGGTTAAATCCCAAACGTGCCTACATACTTCCGTTTGAATGGAAGATCAAAGTCGACGTAGTTCGATAGGCCTTTTTTAAAGGGCTTTGAATAGGTATGCTTAATGCATGAGTGTGTGTCTGCTTCATGCATTTTGTTTAGGCATTTTGCCAAAGAATTGATTGATTTGATTAGGCGTTTGTTGCCAAAAGTGTTGATTTAAGGCTTTTAGCCAAAAAGATTGATTTAGGCAATTTGTTGCCAAAAGTTGATGTGATTTAGGCAATTGGTTTGCCAAAAGTGATTATTTGAAGGCTTTTAGCCAAAATGGGTTGATTTAGGCAATTTGTTTGCCAAAAGTGTTGATTGGGCGATTGTCGCCAAAATTAATTGATTGGGCAATTTATTGCCAAAAATTGATATTTGGGCTTTTTGTCGCCAAAATGGTTGATTGGGCAATTTATTGCCAAAAATTGATGTTTGGGCTTTTTATTGTCAAAAATTGATGTTTGGGCTTTTTATTGCCAAAATGGTTGACTGGGCAATTTATTGCCAAAAATTGATGTTTGGGCTTTTTGTTGCCAAAAATTGATGTTTGGGCTTTTTGTTGCCAAAATGGTTGATTTAGGCAATCTATTTGCCAAGAGTGTTGATTGGGCAACTGTCGCCAAAATGATTGATTTAAGGCTTTTAGCCAAAATATTGATTAATTCAAGGCATTTTGCCAAAGCTTCGATTTAAGCGATTTGTCGCTAAAAATGGCTAATCTTATTTATAGGCAATTTGTTTGCCAAAAGTGATCAATTGAATTGCAATATAAGCAATTTATTGCCAAAAAAAACATGGTTAATTAACGCTATTTAGCCACAATTATTGATTAATTGGACTTAAGCCGGACTGTTCGAAATAAAAGCGATTATACCATAGTCATTAATTGACCAGATAATTTAGCCAATATTGTCGGATTTAGGCTTTAACACCACGATTATTAATTAACCGGGCATGTAAGCTTAATCATATTTAATTGAGGCAGTTTATTTGCCAAATTGATGACGTGAATGCATTTATGCAGCAGTTTAATTCAGAATTGGAGTAAAAGAGAATATGCACAAAATGCTGAAATTAAATGGGCAGAGTTTCGTTATTACTTGAGTTAATCGGCGGCCTCTTCTTAACTTCAGCTTGAAAATTCTAGATTAAGCTCCTCTTTTGGGGAATATTTAATTAAAATTAATTCAATTAAGTGACCAGATATCACAACAGCAGAGTAATAAAAGCCTACACTAAATGCAGAAAAGCAGTAAAAGAACCGCAAGGAGCGTAGAGGAGAAGAGAGCGTCCATCAACACAGACCGAGTGCCTAAAAATGACGAATCGGGGCTGTATTTATAGGGAAAAACAGGCTGGAGGGTGGGCGCTACTGCCGCGGAGGGCGGGCGCTCCCGCCGTGGCCTGTCCACTCGCTAGTTTTTCATTCCAGAAGCTTTTTCAGGAGTTCCGTACCTCCAAAAAATATTCCGGGACCAGTTCTGCGATCCTCGTAATTTTCCTGACGTTTCAAGTACCATATTGGCATACTTTCGGTGAACTTTTCTGAATGGCATCCGGTCCCGCCGGACTGGTTGCAGTCCGGGAAAACAGGCTTTTTGAGCCTCAAAATTTGAGTATTCACAGTTGCCCCCCACCGGCAACCGTAAAAATGATTTATGGGCGTCGGTGGTTGTCTGAAAAATAAATTTTGAAGGCAAAAATCGAACGCGTCCAGAAGACCCGCCTTTTGGCTATTTCCTTATAAAGAGCTGAAGTTTCACTTCTACATTCATTTTAAACTTTCCAACTCAAAGATCTCTCTCAAAATTCTCTCAATTTCGAAAGCTTCAAAGCTTCCTTCCTCCATGGTTTCCTCAGATTTTAGCGATGAGGATTTTCTGGAGTCTTTGGGGATTTCCCTCGATGAAGTCAATGTCACGGCGGACGCTGACACTCACGCCTCCCTAACTGGCGTCTACGCCCAGGTAAGCTCCCTTTCACTTTTATTTGTTTATTTATTATTTTTTCTTTTTTTTTTTGGCCTTAAGGGCCAAAATGTGAATTTTTGGGCCTTAGGGGCCAAAATGTGAACTTTTGGGCCTTTGTGGCCAAATTGTAAACTTTTGGGCCTTTGGGGCCAAATTGGGAATTTTTGGGCCTTAGGGGCCAAATTGGGAATTTTTGGGCCTTTGTGGCCAAATTGTGAACTTTTCTGCCTTTGGGGCCAAATTGGGAATTTTTGGGCCTTAGGGGCCAAAATGTGAACGTTTGGGCCTTTGTGGCCAAATTGTGAACTTTTGGGCCTTTGGGGCCAAATTGGGAATTTCTGGGCCTTAGGGGCCAAAATGTGAACTTTTTTTTTATGTTTCTGCACTTACTGTTGTTTTATTAGCATGCATGCTAGGATAGAATTAAGATATTACCCTTAGTAAGGAACCAAGGAATAACTCTTAGACTGCTTTACCTTTTAGGATCCACACATTAGATTGGACGTAGGCGAGACCTCTGCTGCTGAAATCTTGGTCGAGATACTCGACCACAACAACCCGGTCGGAGCCATTATCAGTCCCTCTCATCTGGACTTTTTAAGACATCTTGAGATGGCTCGGCACAATTACAAGGACTTACTGGGCGCGTTGGCCGAGAGATGGTGGGACACCACCAATACTTTCCATTTCCCTTGGGGTGAGATGACAATGACCCCCACTGATTTTTCGGTGATCTCCGGGATTCCTTTTGGCATTCGGCCGATCGAGCTGTATAATGACTGGAGGACTGAGGTCTCTCCTGATCGGATGGTTGAGCTAATAGGGATCGACCTGCCCCGGATTGTCGGGCCAAGCTCTACTACTCCCGTTTTGAGCTTTTCCAGACGTTGGTTATCCCTCCAGGCCCCCGACATTTATGCTAGATACAGGCAGGGAGAGCTGACGGCTACTCAGGTGGCCAGATTCACTTTGTTGCTGCTGTTCGCTTCGACCTTCTGGTTCAACAGGAAGGATAAGTTTAATCCTTCCATCTTGAAGAGTTTGGAAAATCTGGCCCATCTTGAGGAGTACGACTGGGCCGGCGCTATTCTGAGCCGCATGTATGATGACATGTGTGATCTGAGTCGGGGCCACTGTAAACTCAGCAGGACCTACTACTTTTGGGAGGTAATGTAAAGAACATTCTCCCTTTCTGTGTTTTTCTGTTTATTTATTGATTTTCCCTCACTGATTCTTGCTTCTGTTTTGCAGACTTGGACATTTGAGTACTTTCCTTACACTCGCCCGGAGCTGATTCATGATGATCTTGGATTAGGGCTGGTACCTTTGGCTTGGAGGTGGTACCGAACAAACCTCCAAACTGTTCGACGCAGAAAGTCGTTAAGGGGCGATGAATGCCCGTCTTGCACCGTGGAGCAGGTAAGTGTCTTGTAATCTTTTTAAGTATGTGAAAATAAAAAGGATTTATTAACACATTTACTTCTTTCATAGGTTGAGGCAGGGGCGATGAATGCCCGTCTTCAAAGTTGGATTGAGGCTGACCCCCATTTCCAGCGATCAGAGGCCTTGTCCCGGCGGAGGGTTGTCTTGTCACATCCCGTCTTGAGATGCTATTATCTGGGCGAGAGAGTAGACTTTCAGATCAGAGGCTGCCGCTCCGTCCCTCATCCCCCTCCCGAGGACATGCAAGCGGGAAAGCAGATGATGCTTACCGACGCTCATATTGAGGGTTTCCCACTGTGAACCCCTCCCCCGAAAACACAGGCATATGATGCATATGACTAAGGGCAGAAATGCACGTGAATGTATGAGTCGCCACCTTGTTTAATTATTTTAGGGTAAACTAGGAAAAAATCCTAAGTTGACTCCAATTTTAATTAACCTAATTACTAGATTAATTATTCCAATGTCTAAGGCATAGTCTACGAACCCGAGGTGGATCCCGAGACTATGTCATGCTGATGAACTAACCTAAGTGAATGCTTTGCAAGGTGAATGAAGTAATTGGACCAATAAAGTGTTTAAGTGATTTCGATGATTTCGACTTGCTGCTCGGGGTTAAATCCCAAACGTGCCTACGTACTTCTGTTTGAATGGAAGATCAAAGTCAACGTAGTTCGATAGGTCTTTTTTAAAGGGCTTTGAATGGGTATGCTTAATGCATGAGTGTGTGTATGCTTTGTGCATTTTTTAGGCATTTTGCCAAAGAATTGATTGATTTGATTTAGGCCTTTGTTGCCAAAAGTGTTGATTTAAGGCTTTTAGCCAAAAAGATTGATTTAGGCAATTTATTGCCAAAAAATGATGTGATTTAGGCGATTGTTGCCAAAATTGATTATTTGAAGGCTTTAAAGCCTAAATATTGATTTAGACAATTTATTGCCAAAAATTGATGATTGGGCGATTGTCGCCAAAATTGATTGATATAAGGCAATTTATTTGCCAAAAGTAATTATTTGAAGGCTTTAAGCCAAAATTTCGACTTAAGTGATTTGTCGCTAAAAAAGATTAATCTACTTATAGGCAATTTGTTTGCCAAAAGAGATCAATTGAATTGCAATGTAGGCAATTTATTGCCAAAGAAAACGTGTTTAATTAAGGCTATTTAGCCACAATTATTGATTAATTGGACTTAAGCCGGACTGTTCGAAATAAAGGCGATTATACCATAGTCATTAATTGACTAGGTACTTTAAGCCAATATTGTCGGATTTAGGCTTTAATACCACGATTATTAATTAACTGGGCATTTAAGCTTAATCATATTTAAATAAGGCAGTTTTATTTGCCAAATTAATGACGTGAATGCATTTATGCAGTTGTAGAATTAAGAGTAGAAGAGAAATATGCATGAAATGTCGAAATTAAATGGACAGGGTTTAGTTATGTACCTGATTTAGTCAACGACCGCTTCTTTAGCTTCAGCTTGAAAACTCTAAATTAAGCTCCTCGTTCGGGGAATATTCATTAATTTAATTTAATTTAAGTGACCAAGTATCACAACAATAAAATAATAAAAGCTTATGCTAAATGCAGAAAAGCAGTAAAGAATCGCAAGGAGCGTTCGTCAACACAGACTGAGTGAGTAAAAACGGAGTGCCGGGGCTGTATTTATAGGCAAAATTCGGACTGAAGGGCGGCAGCTGCCGCTGGGGACAGCGGCCGCTGCCGCCGGTTAGGGCGGCCGCTGCCGCCGTCGGTCAAGGAGACCACTGCCACCGGTCAGGGCGGCAGTTGCCGCTAGGGACGGCGGCCGCTGCCGCCGTATCCTGTCCATTCGCCAGTTTTTTTCGTTCCGACGGCTTTTTCGGGAGTTCCGGACCTCCAAAAAATATTCCGAGACCAGTTCCGCGATCCTCGCGACGTCCCGGACGTTTTAAGTACCATATTGGCATACTTCCGATAAATTTCCAAAATGACCTCCGGTCCGGCCGGGCTGTTTGTAGTCTGGGAAAACTGGCTTTTTGAGCCTCAAAATTTGAGTATTCACACCCACATGTGGTGTTCATTCTGGGAGGAGATTATGATGCGTTCTGCAAGATGTTTCTGATGCAGCCTATCGGATCTCGGTTTGATGATTTTCAGGCACCTTCCCAGCCTCCTATCACACATTCTTCTCGGGCTTCAGGCCCCTCGACCAGGACTCCAAGGAGGAGGCCCCAGACTGATCCTTCTTCTTCCACTCCGGTTGTGTAACACCCTCCGCTCCTAACCTGCGCGTGATAAAAATCAACGCGCTGAGTGGAAGACTCAGTGGTGCTAAATAACCAACAATTAAATTAAATAGAAAAGCCAAGTCAAATCTGAAATTACTCAACTATATAAATACCGAAATCGCATTCATTTAATTCAAATACTTTGAAAGCAATGAGAAGATTATAAATACAAATATGTCTTCATTCTTTTATAGCAACAATAAAATTTCATTTTTTGTTGAGGCTCGTACTCATGCAGAATGAACATAAGCAGATTTGATCGTGGCCTATATTAGCGCCACCCCCATCACATACTCGTGGCCTATGAAAGCACCACCGTGGCCTATGAAAGCACCACCCCCATCACACAATCGTGGCCTATGAAAGCACCACCGTGGCCTATGAAAGCACCACCCCATCACACAAATAAGCGCGTCCGCCTATTTATAAGGGCTGATAACCCTAGCATATGATCATAGCTTCACAATAAGAAAATCCATCTCATCATACCACGTCTCAATCATGCATAGTAGAGCCCAAATCAAAATCATTTTTTCACAAAAGCAATAATTCTTAGTCAAAACCTCTTCATTTAGTACTCATCAGTTCAAAATTTTTACTCAAAACACTATAGATGTATATATACTTAAGATAGTATAAAAGTACATAAATCAAGAACTTTTCAGCATTTTCATAAACTTGACCTTTGCAGGGTTTTTAAAACATAAGTTGACTTATGGGTCTCCAAATTGAATGAAATTAGGTTCATTAGAAAGTTAAGACAAAATTCTACAAATGTACAGAAGGGACCACAGCCCAGATCACACAATAAGATAGCAAACAAAAGCTCAGAACACAGACCAACAGATCAGACCTGATTCAGCAGAACCAAGTCCAATGTTTCTTGAATTCCTACTTCACCAAACACTCAAATGAAACCAATCCAGAACGCGAGAATTCTCAAGACACAGAGAAACAACTTTTATGAAGAACTCAGAACCTAATCTTGTCAGTATAGTGGTCAAAATGGGCACTCAATTTAGTAATGCATGTGGCCCGACACAACAGAGTCAGTTTGGGTTTTTCAGCCATAAGTTGAGCTATGTATATCCAATTTGGACACAAGAGGATGGGTTGGAAAGATAAGAAGTAAAGATATAACTTTTATGAAGAACATAAAACGTTATTTTGCCATTTGGGTGGTCAAAATGGACAATCATTTCGGATAGACAGGTAAGACATCATAACAGAACCAGTTTTGGTATTTAAATCATAAGTTGAGCTACAAGTATTGGAATTAGACATACGAATATGTTTTGGAAAGCTGAGCAATAGAGCTACAACTTTCATGAAGAAGTCAGAAACAGATGGGAAGTATAAAGGGGTCGAAAATGAGTTCCAATCCCACGGCAGAACACATCTCACATTAAAATTCAGCAATTTCAACAAAACATACAAAGTTCCCAAAATATATTCAAAACCCTAACCATGTAAAAAAAACTTAAACAAGTGAAATTATGATTGCACTAACCTTATTAACAAGCTTGAATAAGCTTGGAAAGCCTTACTCCTTGGCTTTCTCTTTCCCCTTTGAGGATGGTTCTCCAACCTCTTCAAAGCATGAAAAATCAACATTACAAGCAAAACTTGACAAAAGAAATAGTTGGAGCATGATTTAATGCATCAATAACATGTCTAAACCATGAATTCTACTTAACAATTCACAAAACTCAAAAACCACAACTTACTTGCTTCAATGGTAACTTCACTTCTCTTTGCTTTTAATCACCAAACTCAACTTCTACTTCTTAATTCTTAAGGATTAAATACTAATCTATGGTTTAATTAGCTAGTTTGGTGGTAAATTTGGAGGTAAGAAAATGAAGAAAATGAAAGAAGAAGGAAGAAGTTGGAAATGGCGTGGAGAAGAGAAGAGAAGAAAACAAAAAGGGTTGTGGTGTTACTTTAAGTGCCAAAGTCAAATTTGACTTCCAAATTTCATGTCAAATGTGTGGCTAAGATCAAGTCCTAAGTAATCTCATCCAATGGCTCTAAATATTCCTCAAATAAATCTCTTCTACTTCTTATTTAACTCCACCAATTAATTAAATGAACTCCACTAAAATAATTCCTCATTTATTTCTTAATATACCACACTAGAAATATTATGCATTTAATACATAAACTTTCCAAAAATATTCATTAAATATTTTCTACCCACCTAAATCATGCAAACATGCTCCAAAAATAGTAAATAAAATATTAACTATGCATAGTAATTTTTCCGGACTAAAATAATACCATGTCCCGGACCGATGGTACTATTCACAGACCGGTAAATCACTATTACCGACACTAAAAGAAAAATCAGTCTGTTACAGTTCTCCCCCCCTTAAAAGAAATTCGTCCTCGAATTTACCTGGTGTAAATAACTGAGGATGCTGTTGTCTCATAATATCTTCACTTTCCCATGTAGCTTCCTCGGTCTTATGGTTTCTCCAAAGGACCTTTACCAAAGGAATTCTCTTATTCCTTAGTTCCTTGATTTCCCTCGCAAGTATCCTCACTGGTTCTTCCTCATAAGTCAAATCTGGCTCTATGGTAACAGAATCAACTGGTATCACATGTGATGGGTCGGACCGATACCTCCTCAACATAGACACGTGGAAAACATTATGTATCCTATCCAGGTCTAGTGGTAAAGCTAGTCTATAGGCTAATGGACCCACACGCTCAATGATCTCATATGGACCAATGAACCTAGGACTAAGCTTACCCTTTCTTCCAAATCTCAATATCTTTTTCCACGGAGATACCTTAAGGAAAACCTTATCTCCCACTGCATACTCTATATCTTTCCTCTTCAAATCCGCATAAGATTTCTGACGATCTGAAGCTGCTTTCAATCTATCTCTGATAATTCTGACCTTATCCTCTGTGTCTCGAATCAAATCTGGACCTATAATCTTACCCTCACTCAATTTCGACCAACACAGTGGAGTCCTACATCTCCTGCCATATAGTGCTTCGAAGGGAGCCATCTGAATGCTTGACTGATAACTGTTATTGTAGGCAAATTCAGTAAGTCGAATGTACTTCTCCCAACTGCCCTCAAACTCAATAGCACAAGCTCTTAACATATCCTCCAAAATCTGAATAACCCGCTCTGACTGACCATCAGTCTGAGGATGAAAAGCTGTGCTGAAATTCAGCTTAGTACCTAGGGCCTCATGTAGCTTCTTCCAAAATCTAGAAGTAAATCTCAGATCTCTATCTGAAATGATGGAAGAAGGAACCCCATGTAATCTCACTATCTCATCTATATAAAGCTCTGCATACTGCTCCATGGTGAAGTCAGTCCTAACAGGAAGAAAGTGTGCCGACTTAGTTAGTCTATCAACTATTACCCATACAGCATCTTTTTTTCTAGGTGTAGGAGGCAACCCAATCACAAAATCCATGGTAATCCTATCCCATTTCCACTCCGGAATAGAAGTAGGGTGTAATAAACCAGAAGGAAACTGATGCTCTGCTTTCACTTGCTGGCATGTCAAACACCTCGACACATAATCTGTGATATCCCTCTTCATCGCCGGCCACCAATAGTGTGATTTCAAATCATGATACATCTTATTACTGCCAGGATGCATAGCATAGGGACTACTATGAGCTTCCTTTAAGATACTCTTCCTCAACTCTGAAATTTTAGGCACACAAATTCGATCCCCAAAATACAAGCAGTCCTCTCTAATCTCAAATCCCTTCTTCTTACCCTCTCTGACTAGGCCTTTCCACAAGGCAATAGTCTCATCACCCTACTGTGCATCTCTAATCTGCTGCAGTAGGCTAGGTTTCACCATAAGCTCTGCTATAAGAGCACCATCTCTAGTCACAGATAAGTGTGCATTCATAGCACGAAGAGCAACTAATGCCTTTCTACTGAGTGCATCTGCCACTACATTAGCTCTACCCGGGTGGTAATCAATAGTGAACTCATAGTCCTTAAGTAGCTCTAACCATCTGCGCTGCCTCAGGTTAAGCTCTCTCTGTGTAAGCAAATACTTAAGGCTCTTATGATCCGTATACAAGTGGCATTTCTCACCATATAAGTAATGTCTCCAAATCTTCAAGGCAAACACAATAGCTGCTAACTCCAAATCATGGGTAGGGTAGTTCTTCTCATGTGGCTTCAGCTGCCGGGAAGCATAAGCAATCACCTTGCCCTCCTGCATAAGCACACAACCCAAACCATTATGCGAAGCATCACTATAAACATCATATGGTCTGCCTGGAGCTGGCTGTGTCAAAACTGGAGCCTCAGTAAGCATCGCCTTAAGCTTCTCAAAGCTACTCTAGCATCTATCAGTCCACTCAAAACGGACATCCTTGCGGAGAAGTCTAGTCAAAGGGGCTGCAATAAGAGAAAACCCCTTGACAAACCTCCTGTAATATCCAGCCAAACCTAAGAAACTGCGAATCTCTGTGACATTCGTAGGTGGCTTCCAATCGAGCACTGCCTCAATCTTCTTCGGGTCCACCCGAATACCCTCTGCAGAAACAACATGCCCTAAGAAAGCAATCTCAGTCAACCAAAATTCACACTTACTGAGCTTGGCATACAACTGTCGGTCTCTCAAAGTCTGCAGAACTATTCGTAGGTGATGATCATGATCCTCTCTAGTCGGAGAGTACACCAAAATATCATCAATAAAAACCACCACAAACTGATCCAAATAAGGATGGAAGATCCGGTTCATCAGGTCCATAAACACTGCTGGAGCATTAGTCAACCCAAATGGCATCACTAAAAACTCATAGTGACCGTAGCGTGTCCTGAAAGCAGTCTTAGGTACATCTGATCCCTTCACCCTTAGCTGATGATAGCCTGATCTCAGATATATCTTCGAGAATACACTAGCTCCTCTCAACTGATCAAACAAATCATCTATCCGAGGTAATGGATACCGATTCTTCACAGCAACTTTGTTAAGTTGTCTGTAATCAATACATAATCTAAGTGAGCCATCCTTCTTCTTTACGAACAATACTGGAGCACCCCATGGAGATACACTAGGACGAATAAAACCCTTATCAAGCAACTCCTGAATCTGTATCTTTAACTCTTTCAACTCAGCAGGCGCCATCCGATACGGAGCAATGGATATCGGTGCAGTACCAGGCATAACCTCAATACCAAACTCAACCTCTCTCTCAGGAGGTAAACCAGGCAACACCTCTGGAAACACATCCGAAAAATCACATACTGTGGGTATATCATGGACACTAGGAGACTCTGACTCTGGAGCAAGTACACAGGCTAAGTAGGCCTCACAACCATGCCGGATCAGTCTTCTCGCAGTAGAAGCAGAAATAACGTTAGAGAGGTAATCCGACCTCTCCCCCACAACTACAATCTCCTCTTCAGACGGAGTCTGAAGCGTAATCCTCTTACGTCTACAATCAACAATGACCCCATGTCTAGACAACCAATCCATACCCAATATCACATCATACTCCCGAAAAGGCAACTCTATCAAATCACCCGGAAATACATACCCATGAATGACTACAGGGCAATCTCTATACACCCGATCAACTACTACACTCTGACCCAAAGGGCTAGTAACCTCAACGCTGTGCTCTAATGTCTCAACATGCATACTACCCAGTCTACCCACATGTGTGCATATGTATGAATGCGTGGAGCCCGGATCAATCAAAGCAAGTACAAAAGTGTCAAAGATAGAGAAGGTACCTGCAATGACGTCCGGCGCATCCCACTGCTCCCTGGTCCTGATGGCATAAGCTCTTGCCTGTGCTCTAGCCTCTGGTCTCTCCACAGTCTCAGACACGGGTCTCTCACTCCTAGTACCATATCCCTCACTACGGCCTCTACCTCTGCCTCTCTGAACATAGGGAGCTGGCCTCCCAACCTGGTGAGCTGGATGAGTCATAGTCATAGGACAATCCCTAATTATATGCTCAGTGGATACACATCTATAGCAAGCTCGCGTAGCTCTCCAACACACCCCAATATGTCTCCTGCCACACTGACTGCAAATTGGTAGACCTGACCATGCAGCACCTCCACCACTAGCAACAGATGAAACCGGAGGAGCTGATCTCGGAACTATACCCCGACCAACTGTCTGGCCCGGTCTGGCCCCCATCTGCGGTCCGCCTCTAAATCTCTTGCTACTAGACTGGACCCCTGAAGTCTGTCCAGACGTAGCACTCTGAAATCTCTTATACTGACTGCTCTGCTGGATCCTCTGACCTCTGGCCTGTCTCTCATTCCGAATAAGCTCAAGCTCTGTAGCAGCCTTCACCAAACCAGCTAATGTAGTGTGGGGCTGGGATGTCAAGTGCATCCTATACTCATCCAGTAACCCCTTCCGAAACCGCTTATACCGATCTGCCTCAGTAGGGACCAACTTAGAAGCATACCTACTCAACCGCAGAAACTCCCGCTCATACTCGGAGACAGTCATCCGTCCCTGCCTAAGCTCAAGGAACTCTGCTATCCTCTGATCCGTGTATAACTCCCCTACATATTTCTCCCGAAAAGCAGAGAGAAAGAAATCCCAAGTAACATCCTCAACTCTCGCTGTCTTCACCATAGACTCCCACCATAGGTAAGCCTCTTCCTTTAGTAAGGAAACAACACAAATCAATCTATCTGCAGGAGTACACTGCATCTGGTCCAAAACCCTCTCTGTAGCTTGGAGCCAAAATTCTGCTACAGAAGGATCATCATCTCTCCGACCCATAAAATCCTCAACACGATACTTCCTCAGTCTCTCTACCGGGGTATGAACTGGAACAGGGGCTGGTGCGACTGGAGCCTGGGGAACAGCTCCCGCAGCCTGCCTCAATGCAGCTACCAACTGCTGTACCAAATCACCCTGATTAGGCCCCGCAGGACCCGCAGTAGCCTGCCCTACAGCTGAGGCGCGCTCTGCATCAGAACCCAAAATCCCACCAGCATCACCACCGGCTGGCCTACCGCCCTCTAACATAGCACCCTCTGGAGGGACATAACTGTCCACCTCCTCATCCGGTAGGCGCTGAGACATCACTAAATACCTACAAAGACCAGCGGATTCGCATCAGAGAGAAATTCCCAAAACAGACTAATATGGCATGTATTTAACTTAAATCACTTATATCATGACTCCAAATCGGATAAACTCTCATACCAAATCATATCTCCTAGAATCGTCTAAACCTATGCTCTGATACCACAAAATGTAACACCCACCGGCCAATCCTGAAGAACCAGACGGCGGATGCCACAATCGGTGCTGGAGCACCATCTTATGTCACTTATTGAAGCTAGATCACAAATTAGAAGTGGTTAAATTTTCATAAGGAGGCAAGTAATTAACATTTTGTTTTGTTTTTTTTTTTTTTGTTAACGAAAATAATATTTAAGGAAATTCCTACGAAAATTTCGCAAGAGTTTCCCCTAAAAATTAACTTGCCACACAAAGAAAATATACACACTTCCAATTTTCTCCAAACCCCAAAACTCCAATTCAACATAACATACCACAAGCACTTCTAAATATCCATCAACATACGCATCATAGTCTAAACACATTCCTTTCAAGGAATATATAATCATCATACACCAAAAATATAATAAGATGTTATTTCCTTCAACAATCATAACTCTTAATACATTATAAACTTATTATATACAACCTCCATAATACAATCTTTATATACATGCCAAAAATCACCATTTACAAAATATCCTACCCAAAATGTGATCTCTACTCTGATGCTTGTCCTCTGGTCTTGAAGAACACCCTCCGCTCCTAACCTGCGCGTGATAAAAATTAACGCGCTGAGTGGAAGACTCAGTGGTGCTAAATAACCAACAATTAAATTAAATAGAAAAGCCAAGTCAAATCTGAAATTACTCAACTATATAAATACCGAAATCGCATTCATTTAATTCAAATACTTTGAAAGCAATGAGAAGATTATAAATACAAATATGTCTTCATTCTTTTATAGCAACAATAAAATTTCATTTTTTGTTGAGGCTCGTACTCATGCAGAATGAACATAAGCAGATTTGATAGTGGCCTATATTAGCGCCACCCCCATCACATACTCGTGGCCTATGAAAGCACCACCGTGGCCTATGAAAGCACCACCACCATCACACAATCGTGGCCTATGAAAGCACCACCGTGGCCTATGAAAGCACCACCCCATCACACAAATAAGCGCGTCCGCCTATTTATAAGGGCTGATAACCCTAGCATAAGATCATAGCTTCACAATAAGAAAATCCATCTCATCATACCACGTCTCAATCATGCATAGTAGAGCCCAAATCAAAATCATTTTTTCACAAAAGCAATAATTCTTAGTCAAAACCTCTTCATTTAGTACTCATCAGTTAAAAATTTTTACTCAAAACACTATAGATGTATATATACTTAAGATAGTATAAAAGTACATAAATCAAGAACTTTTCAGCATTTTCATAAACTTGACCTTTGCAGGTTTTTAACACTTAAGTTGACTTATGGGTCTCCAAATTGAATGATATTAGGTTCATTAGAAAGATAAGACAAAATTCTACAAATGTTCAGAAGGGGCCACAGCCCAGATCACACAATAAGATAGCAAACAAAAGCTTAGAACACAGACCAACAGATCAGACCTGATTCAGCAGAACCAAGTCCAATGTTTCTTGAATTCCTACTTCACCAGACACTCAAATGAAACCAATATAGAACGAGAGAATTCTCAAGACATAGAGAAACAACGTTTATGAAGAACTCAGAACCTAATCTTGTCAGTATAGTGGTCAAAATGGGCACTCAATTTAGTAAAGCATGTGGCCCGACACAACAGAGTCAGTTTGGGTGTTTCAGCCATAAGTTGAGCTATGTATATCCAATTTGGACACAAGAGGATGGGTTGGAAAGATAAGAAGTAAAGCTATAACGTGTATGAAGAACATAAAACGTTCTTTTGCCATTTGAGTGGTCAAAATGGACAATCATTTCGGATAGATAGGTAAGACATCATAACAGAACCAGTTTTGGTATTTAAATCATAAGTTGAGCTACAAGTATTGGAATTAGACATAAGAATATGTTTTGGAAAGCTGCGAAATATAGCTACAACTTTCATGAAGAAGTCAGAAACAGATGGTAAGCATAAAGGGGTCGAAAATGAGTTCCAATCCCAAGGCAGAACACATCTCACATTAAAATTCAGCAATTTCAACAAAACATACAAAGTTCCCAAAATATATTCAAAACCCTAACTATGTAAAAACAACTTAAACAAGTGAAATTATGATTGCACTAACCTTATTAACAAGCTTGAATAAGCTTGGAAAGCCTTACTCCTTGGCTTTCTCTTTCCCCTTTGAGGATGGTTCTCCAACCTCTTCAATGCATGAAAAATCAACATTACAAGCAAAACTTGACAAAAGAAATAGTTGGAGCATGATTTAATGCATCAATAACATGTCTAAACCATGAATTCTACTTAACAATTCACAAAACTCAAAAACCACAACTTACTTGCTTCAATGGTAACTTCACTTCTCTTTGCTTTTAATCACCAAACTCAACTTCTACTTCTTAATTCTTAAGGATTAAATACTAATCTATGGTTTAATTAGCTAGTTTGGTGGTAAATTTGGAGGTAAGAAAATGAAGAAAATGAAAGAAGAAGGAAGAAGTTGGAAATGGCGTGGAGAAGAGAAGAGAAGAAAACAAAAAGTGTTGTGGTGTTACTTTAAGTGCCAAAGTCAAATTTGACTTCCAAATTTCATGTCAAATGTGTGGCTAAGATCAAGTCCTAAGTAATCTCATCCAATGGCTCTAAATATTCCTCAAATAAATCTCTTCTACTTCTTATTTAACTCCACCAATTAATTAAATGAACTCCACTAAAATAATTCCTCATTTATTTCTTAATATACCACACTAGAAATATTATGCATTTAATACATAAACTTTCCAAAAATATTCATTAAATATTTTCTACCCACCTAAATCATGCAAACATGCTCCAAAAATAGTAAATAAAATATTAACTATGCATAGTAATTTTTCCGGACTAAAATAATACAAAGTCCCGGACCGATGGTACTATTCACAGACCGGTAAATCACTATTACCGACACTAAAAGAAAAATCAGTCTGTTACAGGTTGAGGGCCCGTCTCAGGCTGGGCCTAGTCGCCCGTCAGGTCCTTCCAGGGCTCCCCGGGCCATCTCAGAGGCTACCGGGTGTGAACCCCTCCCCCGAAAATAGGCATATAATGCATATGACTAAGGGCAGAAATGCACGTGAATGTGTGAGTTGCCACCTTGTTTAATTATTTTAGGGTAAACTAGGAAAAAACCCTAAGTTGACTCCAATTTTAATTAACCTAATTACTAGATTAATTATCCCAATGTTTAAGGCACAATCTACGAACCCGAGGTGGATCCCGAGACTATGTCATGCTGATTAACTAACCAATGAATGAATGCTTTGCAGGGTAAATGATGCAATTGGACCAATGAAATGTTTAAGTGATTTCGACTTGCTGCTCAGGGTTAAATCCCAAACGTGCCTATGTACTTCCGTTTGAATGAAAGATCAAGGCCGACGTTGTTCGATAGGCCTTTTTTAAAAGGGCTTTGAATGGGTATGCTTAATGCATGAGTGGGTGTATGCTTTGTGCATTTTGTTTAGGCATTTTGCCAAAGAATTGATTGATTTGATGTTTTAGGCATTTGTTGCCAAAAATGTTGATTTAAGGCTTTTAGCCAAAAGATTGATTTAGGCAATCAATTTGCCAAAAGTTGATGCAATTTAAGCGATTGTCGCCAAAATTGATTATTTGAAGGCTTTTAGTCAAAATGGGTTGATTTAGGCAATTTGTTTGCCAAAAAGTGTTGATTGGGCGATTGTCGCCAAAATTGATTGATTTAAGGCTTTTAACCAAAAAGATTGATTAATTCAAGGCATTTTGCCAAAAATTGATGTGTAATTTAGGCAATTTGTTGCCAAAATGTGATTGATTAAACTGTAGGCAATTTGTTGCCAAAAAATGTGATTGATTAAGGCTTTTAGCCACAATTATTGATTAATTGGACTTTTAGCCGAACTTGTTCGAAATAAAGGCAATTGCACCGTAGTTATTAATTAACTAGGCTTTTTAGCCAGTATGTTCGGATTTAGGCTTTAACACCACGATTATTAATTAACCGGGCATTTAAGCTTAATCATATTTAATTGAGGCAATTTATTTGCTAAATTGATGACGTGAATGCATTTATACAGCAGTTTAATTCAGAATTGGAGTAGAAGAGAATATGCACAGAATACTGAAATTAAATAGACAGGGTTTCGTTATTACCTGAGTCAAACGGCGACCGCTTCTTAACTTCAGCTTGAAAATTCTAGATTAAGCTCCTCGTTTGGGGAATATTAATTAAAATTTATTCAATTAAGTGACCACGTATCACAACAGCAGAATAATAAAAGCCTACACTAAATGCAGAAAAGCAGTAAATGAACCGCAAGGAGCGTAGGGGAGAAGAGAGCGTTCGTCAACACAGACTGAGTGAGTAAAAAAGTCACACTGGGGCTGTATTTATAGGGAAAACCCGGGCTGGAGGGCGGCAGCTGCCGCCGTGGAGGGCGGCAGCAACCGCCCTGGCCGGCTGCCGCAGCCGCCCTTGCCGACGGCCGCCGCCGCCATGAAGGGCGGGCGACCCTGCCGTGGCCGGCGGACGCCGCCGCCGTGGCTTATCCACTTTCTAGTTTTTCATTCCGAAGGCTTTTCGGGAGTTCCGTACCTCCAAAAAATATTCCGGGACATGTTCTGCGATCCTCGTAATTTTTCGGATGTTTCAAGTACCATATTGGCATACTTTCGGTGAACTTTCTGAATGGCCTTGGCCCGGCCGGAGTGTTTACAGTCCGGGAAAACAGGCTTTTTGAGCCTCAAAATTTGAGTATTCACAGTTGCCCCCCACCGGCAACCATAAAAATGATTTATGGGTGTCGATGGTTGTCTGAAAAACAAATTTTGAAGGCGAAAATCAGACGCGTTCCGAAGACCCGCCTTTTGGCTATTTCCTTATAAATAGCTAAAGTTTCACTTCTACATTCATTCTAAACTCTCCAAATCAAAGAGCTCTCTCAAATTCTCTCAACTTCCTCATCATGACTTCTCCGGGTCACAGCAGCGACGAGGATTTTCTGGGGTCTTTGGGAATTTCCCTAGACACCGACCTTACAGCGGATGCAGACACCCACACTTTCGTGACTGGTATCTACGCCCAGGTAAGTTTACTTTTCATTTTTTTTGTCATTTTTTTGCATTGTACTGTTTTATTAGTATGCATGCTAGGGTAGAACTAAGATATTATCCTTAGTAAGGAACTGAGGAATAATTCTTAGATTACTTTACCTTTTAGGACCCCCATATTAAATTGGATGTGGGTGAGACCTCTGTGGCCGAAATTCCGATTGAGATATTCGACCACAATAACCCAGTCGGAGCGATTATTAGTCCTTCCCATCTGGGCTTCCTGAGGCATTTTGACGTGGGTCAGAGCAGCCACAAAGAATTACTGGGTGCTTTGGCCGAGAGATGGTGGCACACCACCAATACTTTCCACATTTCTTGGGGCGAGTTGACAATGACCCCCACAGACTTTTCTGTGATCTCCAGGATCCCTTTTGGCATTCGGCCGGTCGAGTTGTATAATGACTGGAGGACTGAGGTTTCTCCTGATCGGATGGTTGAGCTGATAGGGATCGACCTGCCCCGGATTGTTGGGCCAAGCTCTACTACTCCCATTTTGAGCGTTTCCAGACGTTGGCTATCCCTCCAGGCCCTCGACATTTATGCCAGATATAGGCAGGGAGAGTTGACAGCTACTCAGGTGGCCAGATTCACTTTGTTGCTGCTGTTCATTTCGACCTTCTGGTCTAACAGGAAAGAGAAGTTTAATCCTTCCATCTTGAAGAGTTTGGAAAATCTGGCCCATCGTGAGGAGTACGACTGGGCCGGCGCTATTCTGAGCCACATGTATGATGACATGTGTGATCTGAGTCGGGGCTACTGTAAGCTCAACGGGACCTACTACTTTTGGGAGGTAATGTAAAGAACATTCTCCCTTTCTGTGCTTTTCTGTTTATTATTCTTGATTTTTTTTTTCTCATTGATTCTTGTTTCTTCTCTTTTTTTTTTGCAGACTTGGGCATTCGAGTATTTCCTGTATACTCACCCAGAGCTCATTCGTGCTGATCTTGGGCTGGGACTGGTGCCTTCGGCTTGGAGATGGCACCGATCAAACCTTCATACCGTTCGGCGTAAAAAATCGCTGAGGGATCTAAGGGCCTTTTTTGATACTTGCACTCTGGAGCAGGTAAGTGCTTAGCAATTCTTGAATATGTTAAATAAAAAGGATTTATTAACACATTTGCATCTTTCATAGGTTGAGGTGGGGCTGATGACTGCCCGTCTATAGAGTTGGATTCAGGCCGACCCCCATTTCCAGCGGTCGGATGCCTTGTCTCGGTGGAGGATGGTCCTGTCGCACCCCGTCCTGAGACGATATTACTTGGGCGAGAGAGTAGACCTTCAGATAAGAGGCTGCCGTTCTGTCCCTTACTCCCCTCCCGAGGACATGCGAGCGGGCAGGCAGATGACGCTTACCGATGCCCATACTGAGGGTGTTCCACATGTGGAGTTCATCCTGGGGGGAGATTATGACGAGTTCTGCAGAATCTTTTTGATGCAGCCCATTGGATCTCGGCTTGATAGTTTTCAAAGATCAGCACCTTCCCAGCCCCTTGACGCCACTTCTTCTCGGGCTTCGGGTCCCTTGGCTAGGACTCCAAAGAGGAGGCCTACAACTAATCCTTCTTCTTCCACTCCGGTTGAGGGTCCATCTTGGGCTGGGCCTAGCCGCTCGTTAGGTCCGTTTAGGGCTCCCCGGGCCATCTTAGAGGCTACCGGGCCGCTTCATCCAGGCCTGGCCAACCTACGTCTTCCATACAGCATTTCCTACTATACACCTGACGACATTCTAGCTTTTCGGGAGGTCTCCCTGGAGAATGTGGATCGCTTGGATCTTCCTCCCGAGGACATTAATGAGGTAATGACTGATAAATCTCTCATAAAAAGGATTCATAAGAGACTTGATATTAACTTGTGTTTTCTGTATGATTTCCAGGTTCCTAACGGCTTGGTCAGTCAGATGATGGAGCTGATTCTCGAGATGCAGCAAGAACTTTCTGCGTCCTGGACTCTGAGGGCCTTTGATGATCAGAGGAGGAGGAGGCCCCGTCGCTGATGCCATGGTTGCTAGATTTTTTCTGTTTTTTTTTTTTTTGCCTATATTTCTGTACTGAACTTTGACTGTACCTGCACTTGGTTAGTACTGAAAATATGTATGCATGATTATCCATTTTGAAAGAAAACGGGATTTTTTTTATCTCGCTTTTTTTTTCTTTTGGCGGCAGCCGCCGACGCCGGCAGCCGCTACCGCCGCTGCCAGCGGGGGCAGCCGCCTCTGGGGGCGTTTTTCTTATAAAAACCCTATTTTTTTTCTCTTTTCACACTCCCTCATTCTTTCTCAAAACTCGTGCCAGAAAAACAGTTTTCAACCAGTTTCTTCCCTTTTTCTCTCTTTTCCTTCTTCTTTTTTTCAAAAATGAACCCTTTTTATAACCACAGCTGGACTAAGAGTCTCTCCAAAGTCGAAAAGATCAACTTAGGGAGGTACGGTCTTTCTCCTATCATTACCCTTAGGGGAGTGATAATTGACTGGGATTTGCTACGGGCCTGCATCAGACTTTGGGACCCGGAGGCCCACATTTTCCGGTTCGGGGCCATGATGGAGGAGATGTGCCCTCTTTTTGAGGAATTCTGCGCTATTATAGGGTGCAATCCCAATGCCCCTTTAGTCAAGCATGAGGTAAAAATTGGGTATGTTCGGTCGTTTGAAAGCCTGTTTCAGTTCAGCCGACCACAAGCTAGGGCCATGATTGTTGGCGACCAGAAAGCAATTCTGCTGCCCCTGATTGACGAATTTTCAGAGGTTCACTCAGACGGCCCAGACCAGATGAGGCTGAGAATGCGGGCCTTGGTTTTCTACTTATTAGCTGGTTTCTTATTCAACAAGGATCCAGGCTTTGGGGATTTGCGACTCTGCCCCATGATTCGGCAGATGGAGGATATGGGTTGCATCTGCGGCATTGTGTTGGCAGAGACTATCAGGAGCCTTGACAGAGCTGCTTTATGCTTCGATGACTGGACGGTCTCTTCAATTATTCTCCAGGTACTTCCCCTTTTCCTCTTCCTTTTTTCTTCTTTCTTTTGGTTCGTTCCTTTGTAATAGAAAGGATCCATTACTCAGGTTTGGTTAAAGGATCACCTTCAAGTGGTTGCTGCTCCTACTTTCTTGCCTTACAATCCTTCTCAGTATCGTATGCGAAGGATCCTGATCACTCATCCGTCCACTGATACATGGACCTCATGGCTGATTGAGTTGGGTCCAAATGATGTACTGTGGTACATTTCCTAGTATGACATCACCCGCTTCATCCAGGTTAGCTTCTGCCACACCCAAGTTTATCTGCTAGGCCTTACACATTGCACGTGGTATTGCGCTTTGCGCGTTTTGAGATAGATGGGGATAGACTAGACTGTTCCAATTGTGGATGGCACTTCAACTGATTCAGCCATCACTCCGAGCGTTACCCGAGCCGTCCTTAGGGCTTGGGTTAGAGACCATCACATGGTTAGGCCTTCACCTAATCCTGCCGGTGTTCAGAATTCTCCTGAGTATCGGACCTGGTTCATTGCCATTGTTTGGCCAATTGAGAGGCCAAGGAGGACCGCACTGCTGAGTGCACTTGAGGGTTGGGCTCAGGTTGACGCTGATAATGAGGTTGGGACTGATGAGAAGATTTGTTGGCTCCTCGGACAGGCGAGGTTGGAGAGAGTTTAGCAGCTAGGGATGACTCGGAGGATGTTGCCCTACGGAGGTGACGGGACACCTAGACTCTTATAGGCTTTTGGACTCTTGTTGTTTTTCCCTTATCTTGACTTTTTATTCAGGACTTTGACTTTGGATTTTGGATGTATGTTCTTTGGCTTTGGATGTATGTTTTGTTTTTTTTTTGGACTTGGACTTAGACTTCATTATTTATTTATTTTTCTTGGACTCTTTTGCTTTCTGTTTGACTTCGGACTGCTTGACTTTATTGCTTTAATTGGGAATGTCATTTGACTTTTAAGCTTTCCAAGCATTTTCCAACTTTATTTATTCAAGCTCTAATTTTTGCCTAGTCCGCCCTTTCGGGTTTTCAACTTAGCGAGCTACCCATTTTTGCCTAAGCCACCTTTTTCGGGTTTTCAACTTAGCGGGCCCCGACTTTTGCCTAAGCCGCCCTTTCGGGTTTTCGACTTAGAGGGTTTTTCTCTTCTTTTTTTTTTCTTCTTTTTTTTTCACTTTTTTTCTTTCCTCTTTTTCTCTTTTTTTTTTTGGCAAAGAAGAATGAAATATGAAATGATTTTTTTTTATTAATGCTTAGACCGTGCCCAAAGAGGGCTGCCTACATATCTCCGATACACAATTTCTTTTTTCCGAGGAGAATCAGGTCTAATGTAGCTCTTTTTTACATTATGCAATGCTTATTATACAAAATATCTTTTTAACTGATCTAAATTACATGGATTCGTGAATTCCAAACCATCCAAATCAGTCAAAATGACGGCTCCGCCAGACAATATTTTCTTCAACACATAGGGTCCAGCCCAATGAGGACGAAACTTCCCACGTGGGTCTATGATTGGCTGTCTAATTTCCTTGAGGAACAAACAACCTTCTTCCAGTTTTCGGTCTTTGACCTTCTTATTAAAATGCCGTGCCATTCTTCTCTGGTAAACTTGAGTTTGGTGGATCGCTTGCAATCGTTTTTCGTCCATACCCAAGAGTTGCAAATGATAATTCTTAGCCCAATCTGCTTCGCTGATCTGGCTTTCCCGGATAATCCTCGCCGACTGAACTTCCAACTCAATAGGCAACACTGCTTCCATACCATACACTAAGGAATACGGAGTTGCTTCGATGGGCGTTCTGATTGAAGTCCTATATCCCCATAGGGCATTCGGTAACTGTTCATGCCAAGCTTTGTGCTTTCTAACTGTCTTCTGCAAAATGACTTTTATAGCCTTATTTGCAGCCTCTACAGCCCCATTTGTTTATGGACGATAGGGTGAGGACTCATGATGTTGGATTCTCTTTTCTTTGAACAAATTAGAAAATTGACTCTGAAAGTGGGACCCATTATCAGTGATGATTTCAAATGGCGTTTCGTACCGACAAATGATGTTAGTACGAACGAACTGTGCTGCCTTCTTGGCATTCAAAACCGAATAAGAGGTTGCCTCAATCCACTTAGTGAAATAATCCACAGCAACCAGGATGAATTGATGACCATTGGAAGCCTTTGGGTGGATCTTTCCGATCACATCTATGCCCCGAGTTGCGAAGGGCCAAGGTGAAGCAATGGGATTCAAATTGACCGGAGGCTGTCTTTGCAGCTTAGCAAAAGTTTGACACTCATGGCACTTCTGCGCGTGCCTCACGCAATCTGCATTCATGGTCGACCAGTAATAACCCAGGTTCACGATTTTTCGAGCCAAGGCTATCCCGTGCATGTGTGGGCCAAACTCCCCATTATGTAAGGAATCCATGATGGTTTGAGCTTCTCCCTCATCAACGCACCTTAGGTGCAGGTCATTCCAACTTCTTTCATACAGAACTCCCCCAGTAAGGAAATATCCGGATGCTAACTATCTCAATGTCCGTTGATCAGTCTTGGCGGATCCCTCCGGGTAGGCTTCATTCTGAAGATAATTCTGTATATCCCAATACCAGGGCTTGTCATCCACCAAATTCATGATATGTGCTGGCTGTTTCTGTAGCCGAACTGTCAGCGGTCGAATGACTTGGTCTCCCCCTACAATAACCATGGAGGCCAAGGTAGCCAGAGCATCAGCAAACTGATTTTTGGCTCGCGGTAAGTAGTGAAGGATAAATCCTCAAATTGCTGAGCCAATTCGTCCAAGCGTTGTAGGTAAGGAACCAAACGCTCTTCCTTAATTTTCCATTTTCTCAAAGCTTGGGAGACTATTAAATTGGAATCCTCGAAAACCTTGAGGACCTTTATTTCCTTTTCTAGGGCTGCTTCTAACCCCGTTATGCAAGCTTCATACTCGGCTTCATTGTTGGTGCCGTCGAAATCTAATTTGACTGCGATTGGGATGTATTCTCCGCAAGGAGTTTTGAATACGACTCCAACCCCATTTCCATGGTAGTTTGAGGCTCCATCGAAGTACATTTCCCAGACTTCACTTTCCAAGCTCAACAAGTCTTCATCAGGAAATTCTACCTCTGGCATTTGGTCTTCGACTGGTAATTCTGCTAATTGATCAGCCAAGGCTCCGCCTTTCACTGCCTTCTGTTGTACAAATTTTAAATCATAGGCTGCGAGCACTGACACCCACTTAGCCATCTTACTGTCAAGAACCGGCCTCTCCATAAGGAATTTCAAGGGGTTCGATTCAGAAATAACGTATGTGGTGTAGGACGAGAGGTAGTGCTGCAGCTTTGTACAAGCCCAAACTAGAGCCAGACACAACTTCTCTATCTTATTGTATTTTAGCTCATAGTCTAGCATCCTTTTGCTGAGGTAGTACACGGCATTTTCTACCCTTGTATCTTTTGCTTGTTGAGCTAACTTTGCACCCATCGCTTCTTCTGTCACTGATAGGTACAATAGCAAAGGCTTTCCTAGCCTTGGTGGCTGTAAAACTGGCGGGGATAATAGATATTGCTTGACTTGGTCGAAAGCTTTCTGACAATCCTCATTCCATTTGATGGCTACTCCTTTCCTAAGTAATTTGAAAATCGGACCACAAGTATTGGCCAATTGATTGATGAACCGGCTGATGTACTGTAGTCTTCCCAAGAAACCCCAAACTTCTTTTTCCGTCTTCGGTGCTGGCATTTCCAGAATGGCTTTGGCTTTTGAAGGGTCAATCTCTATGCCCTTCCGACTGACCATATGCCCCAGAAATACTCCGGATGTAGCTCCAAACAGGCATTTTGCCGGGTTGAGCTTTAAATTGTACTTTCGAAGTCTAAGGAAGAACTTCTCAAGTGCTGTTGTATGTTCTTCAGCTGTTTTTGATTTAACAACCATATCGTCCACATATACTTCTACTTCTTTGTGAATCATGTCATGGAAGATGGTCGTTGCCATTCTTTGATAGGTTGCCCCGGCATTTTTGAGCCCAAAAGGCATAACCCTGTAGCAGTAGGTTTCCCACTCCGTGATGAATGCTGTTTTCTCTTTGTCTGGCAAATGCATCATTATTTGATTGTATCCGACAGCAAGATCGGTCAAGGAGACCATCTCGTGTCCAGCCATTCGGTCCACCAACAAGTCAATATGCGACAGGGGGAAGTCGTCCTTCGGACATGCTTTATTCAAATCCCGGTAATCCACACACATTCTGACTTTGCCATCTTTCTTCGGCACCGGCACAATATTCGCTAACCATGTTGGGTAGGCAATGGGTTCTATGAACTTATTCTCCAGTTACTTGTCTACTTCCTCCTTGATTTTTAAGGACATTCTGTTTTCAGCCTTCTTAGCTTCTGTTTTACCGGTTTAGCCTCAGGGTATACTGGAATCTTATGCACCGCTATTGCTGGGTCAATTCCCGTGATGTCACTTGCCTTCCACATGAAGCAATCGGTAAACTTTTTCAAGCATTCAATGACCTGTTCCTTGTTCATATAGTCAGATGCAATGTATGTATGTTCATTTTCTTCTTTGCCAATTATTATTTTTTCTTTTTCATTTCTTATTTCATTTATTTGATTTTCATTATTTTTGCTTGGAAATGCTTGGAAAGATAGACACGCGGGTTAGCCAATAATTTGCAAGCTCTTATTGATTAGGACGGAATCGTCCTCAAAAATTACATCAAATTTGAAGTCTGGATTTTCTAAATTCGACACAGATGACTCAGAACTGGAACTGGACTCTGACTCGATTTCAGACTCGCTGTCAGACTCAGACTCAGTACAGGACTTGATTACAGACTTTGACTCTAGGTTTGACTCGGGAGGGGGTTTATCAGCAGCGTGCTCCTCCTCAGCGTACCAGTTGGTGAGAGGCGCTTTGTACGGCTTGATTAGGCTCAGTAGATCTTGGTTCCCATCATTTCCTGTAATGACCGCAACCTCGTCAAAGAGACTGGGCTGCATGAAGTCTTCCCCTTCCAGTTCAGTTATTGTTTCGGGCTTGTTGTCCGAGGTATCAGCAGATATTTCCAGCCCAGGCAGCATTTTCTTAGCTGTCGGGAAGTAGAATGGTTCTTGGAAGCCACAATAAGGAATTGTTTGTCCCGGTTTGCAGAAATGACCGTTCAAAGTCAAAGGGTAAGGCTGCATCTGTATACTTTCCTTCTTTCTTCTCCTGGTCCTTTCAGCAAGGTCTTCATTAGTGGGCTCATAACCTAGCCCAAAGGTCCCTTGGTTCACTGGACATTCCCAAGCTTGCAGTGCGGGGTTTGTCTTTCCGGACCTTGCCATAACCATTCCCGGCAGGTAGGACATTTTCAGCATCAAAGGCACTATGCAGTTTATTTGCACCGTCCCGAAATCAAAGAGAATTCGAGAGTTTGCAGTCTTTCCTTCTATGAACTGCACAGTGTCATATTGAAATCCCGAGAGGGGCAGGTTGGCATTCTCCGGGTTGACCTCAAAGAGAGGCTGACCCTTTGTCTTCTTCAGTTGGCTATTGTCATCCCCCTAAATAGTGATGACTTTGCCCTCGTAAGGAAACTTGACCTTTTGGTGCAGGGAAGAGGGTACTGCCTTAGTATGATGTATCCATGGTCGACCCAGAAGTAGGTTGAAACTGGTAGGCACATCAATTACTTGGAACGGGACCTCCATCATAGCTGGCCCAATTGCTAACTTCAACATAGCAACCCCCAACACTTCCCTCCGGGTGCTGTCATAGGCTTTGACTATCTGGTCTGATGGACTGAAATCTGCTTCCTCCAACCCCAGATATGTAACAGACTGATTTTCTTTTAGTGTCGGTAATAGTGATTTACCGGTCTGTGAATAGTACCATCGGTCCGGGACTTGGTATTATTTTAGTCTGGAAAAATTACTATGCCTATTTACTATTTTATTTACTATTTTTGGAGTATGTTTGCATGATTTAGGCGGGTAGAAAATAGTTAATTAATATTATTGGAGAGTTTATGTATTAAATGCATAATATTTCTAGTGTGGTATATTAAGAAATAAATGAGGAATTATTTTAGTGGAGTTCATTTAATTAATTGGTGGAGTTAAATAAGAAGTAGAAGAGAATTATTTGAGGAATATTTAGAGCCATTGGATGAGATTACTTAGGACTTAATCTTAGCCACACATTTGGCATGAAATTGGAAGTCAAATTTGACTTTGGCACCTTAAAGTAATGCCACAACATTTGTTTTCTTTCTTCTCTTCTCTTCTCCACATCATTTCCATCTTCTTCCTTCTTCTTTCATTTTCTTCATTTTCTTACCTCCAAATTTACCACCAAACTACCTAATTAAACCATAGAATAGGACTTAATGCTTAAGAATTAAGTAGTTGTGAACCCCTCCCCAAAACATCATAGCATATGAATGCATGTGACTAAGGAAGAAATGCACGTGATGTGTGAGTCGCCACCTTGTTTAATTATTTTTAGGGTAAACTAGGAAAAAACCCTAAGTGACTCCAATTTTAATGAACCTAATTACTAGATTAATTAACCCAAAGTTAAAGCATGGTCTACGAACCCGAGGTGGATCCCAAGACTATGTCATGCTGATGAACTAACCATGAATGAATGCTTTGCAGGGTGATTAATGTGATTGAGACCAATGAAATGTGATTTTGACTTGCCGCTCGGGGTTATATCCCAAACGTGCCTACGTACTTCCGTTTGAATGGAAGATCAAAGTTGACGTAGTTCGATAGGCCTCTTTTAGAGGGCATTGAATGGGGATGCTTTATGCATGAGTGTGTGTATGCTTTGTGCATTTTGTTTAGGCATTTTGCCAAAGATTGATTGTTTTAGGCATTTGATGCCAAAAATGTTGATTTTAATGGCTTTTAGCCAAGAAGATTTAATTCAGGCAATTGTTGCCAAAAATTGATGTGAATTAGGCGATTGTCGCCAAAATTTGATTTATTTGAAGGCTTTAAAGCCAAAACATTGATTTAGGCAATTTATTGCCAAAAAATTGATGATTGGGCGATTGTCGCCAAAATTGGTTGATTTAAGGCAATTTATATGCCAGAAGTGATTAATTGAAGGCTTTTAGCCAAAAATTGTGATTTAAGCGATTTGTCGCTAAAAAAGGGATCAATCTCACTTATAGACAATTTGTTTGCCAAAAGTGATTAATTGATTTATCATGTAGGCAATTTATTGCCAAGAAAACGTGTTTAATTAAAGCTTTTTAGCCACATTATTGATTAATTGGACTTAAGCCGGATTTGTTCGAAATAAAGGTGATTATACCATAGCTATTAATTAATTAGGTATTTTAAGCCAATATTGTCGGATTTAGGCTTTAATACCACGATTATTTATTAACCGGGCATTTAGCCTAAACTTATTTATTTGAGGCAGTTTATTTGTCTAAAGATGTTATGAATGCATTTATGCAGTTATAGAATTATTAGGAGTAGAAGAGAAGGATGTATGAAATGCTAAAATTAAATAGGCAGAGTTTAATTCATGTACCTGATTTAATCGACGGCCACTTCTTAACTCCAGGTTAAGCTCCTCGTTAAGGGAATATTAATTAATTTAATTTTAAATGACCAAATAACAAAGCAAGAAAATAATAAAGCTAAATAAAAATGCAGAAAAGCAGTAAAGAATCGAAAGGAGCCTAAGGGAGAAGGAGCGTCCGTCAACACAGACTGAGTGAGGAAAACGGAGTGCCGGGGCCACTATTTATAGGCGAAAATCGGACTGTTTCGGTGGCCGGGCCGATGGTCTCGGCGGTCGGCCCGCCTGGCCGCGGGGTTCGGCGGCCGGGCCGTCGGTGGCAGGCGGCCTGGGCCGCCGGAGGCAGCGGCCTTGGCCGCCGGGTCTGGTGGCTATGCTAATTTTTGTTCCGGAGGCTTTTCTGGGAGCTCCGGACCTCCGAAAAAAATTTCGGGACCAGTATCGTGATCCTCGCGACGTCCCTGACGTTTCAAGTACCATATTGGCATACTTTCGGTGAACTTCCAAAATGGCCTTTGGTCCGATCGGACAGTTTGCGGTCCGGGAAAATTGGCTCTTTAAGCCTCAAAATTTGAGTATTCACAGTTGCCCCCCACCGACAACCATAAAAATGATTTATGGGAGTTGGTGGTTGTCTGAAACACAAATTTTGGAGGTGAAAATCGGACGCGTCCAGAAGACCCGCCTTTTAGCTATTTGCTTATAAATAGCTTGAATTTCACCATTTCATTCATTACTCACTTCCCTCCTTAGAGAGCTCTCTCAAATCCTCTCAAGTTTCAAAGCTACAAGACCACCTTCCTCTATGGCTCTTCGAAGCTACAGCAGCGACGATGATTTCCTCGGATCTCTAGGGATTTCTCTCGACGAGGTCGATCTTATGGCAGACGCAGATACTCACGCCTCCATGACCAGCATCTTCACCCAGGTGAGTTCCCTTTCACTTTTATGCGTGCATATTATTTAATATTTGGGCCTTAGGCCGAATTGTGAATTTTTGGGCCTTAGGCCGAATTGTGATTTTTTGGGGCCTTAGGCCAAATTGTGATTTTGGAAAAAATTTCCTGTGCTTACTGTTTTTATTAGTATGCATGCTAGGGAAGAACTAAGATATTACCCTTAGTAAGGAACCGAGGAGTAACTCTTAGGTTGATTTACCTTTTAGGACTCTCGTATTAAATTGGATGTGGGTGAGAGTTCTGTGGCTGGAATTTTGCTCAAAATATTCGATCAAAACAGCCCGGTTGGCGCAATTATCCGTCCATCTTACCTGGGCTATCTGAGGTATTTTGACATGGGTCGGAGTAACTACAAGGAGTTATTGTGTGCTTTGGCTGAGAGGTGGTGGGACACTACCAATACCTTCCACTTTTCTTAGGGCGAGTTGACAATGACCCCTGCAGACTTTTCTGTGATCTCCGGGATCCCTTTCGAGATTCGGCCGATCGAGCTATATGATGACTGGAGGATTGATATCTCCTCCGATCGGATGGTGGAGCTGATTGGGATAGACCTGCCTCGGCTGGTCAAGCCAGGCTCTGCTACCCCTGCTTTGAGCGTTTCCAGAAGCTGGTTATCCCTCCAGGCCCATGGCATCTATGCTAGATACGGGCGGGGAGAGCTGACGGCTACTCAGGTGGCCCGATTCACTTTGTTGCTGTTGTTCGCTTCGACCTTTTGGTCCAACAGGAAAGAGAAGTTTAACCCTTCTATCTTGAAGAGTTTGGAGAATTTGGCCCATTTAAAAGAGTATGACTGGGCCGGTGCTATTCTGAGCCGCATGTATGACGATATGTGTGACCTGAGTCGAGGCCATGGCAAGCTTACTGGGACCTTCTACTTCTGGGAGGTAATGTAAAGAACATTCTCCCTTTCTGTGTTTTTCTATTTATCTTGAATTTTCTTTCTCACTGATTCCTTTTTTTCGTTCTGCAAACTTGGGCATTCGAGTACTTTCCTTACACTCGCCCAGAGTTACTCCAGACTGATCCCGGATCAGGGCTGGCTCCTTCGGCTTGGAGATGGTACAAGTCAAACCTTCATCCCGTCCGGCGCAATAAGTCGCTGAAGGAGCTGAGAGCCTTTTTTGATACTTGCCCTCTGGAGCAGGTATATGCTTAATATTTTTGGATATGTTAAAAAAAAGATTTATTAACATATTTACATTTTTTATAGGCCGAAGTGGGGCTGATGACTGCCCGTTTACAGGGCTGGATTCAGGCTGATCCTGATTTCCAGCGGTCAGATGCCTTGTCTCAACGGAGGGTGGTCCTGTCACACCCCATCATACGACGATATTATTTGGGTGAGAGAGTGGATGTTCAGATAAGAGGCTGTCGCTCTGTCCCTTATCCCCCCCTGAGGATATGCGAGCGGGTAAACAAATGACGCTCACTGCTGCTCATACTGAGGGTATCCCACATTTGGAGTTCATCATGGGAGGGGATTATGATGAATTCTGCGTAATCTCTCTGATGCCGCCTATTGGATCTCGGCTTGATAGTATCCAGAGGTCGGCTCCTTCCCAGCCGCTCGGTACCTGTTCTTCTCGGCTTCGGGTCCCTCGACTAGGACTCCAAGGAGGAGGCCTATGACCGAGCCCACTTCTTCCACCCCGATTGAGAGGCCGTCGCAGGCCAGGCCTAGCCGGTTGGAAGGCCCTTCTAGGGCTCCCCGGGCTATTTTGGAGGCTACCGGGCCGCTTCACCCAGACCTGGCCAGTCTACGTCTTCCATACAGTATTTCTTACTTTGTTCCCGATAGCCCTCCGGCTCTTCGAGAGGTCTCCCTGGATAATGTGGAGCGCGCGAATCTTCCTTCCGAGAACATTAATGAGGTAAAGCCTGACACATCTCTCATAAAAAGGATTCATAAGAGATTTGATATTAACTTGTATTTTCCTTTGTATGGTTTCCGGGTTCCTGACGGGCTGGTCAATCAGATGATGGAGTTGGTTCTCGGGATGCAGCAAGAACTAGCTGCGGCCTGGACTCAGATAGCCTTTGATGATCAGAGGAGGAGGAGGCCCCGCCGCTGATAGATGCTAGATTTTCCTGCTTTCCTTTGTTTTTCTCTTGCTGTATTTTCTCTACTGAATCTTGGTTGTATTTTGTTGTATTGAACTTTATTTGTACCTGCACTTGATTAGTACTAAAGAAAAAAATATATATATATGCATGATTATGAAATAGGAGAAAGAAAAAAAAGGATTTTGCTTCAACAAAACATCTCTCCCCCTTTTTTTTTTTTTAAAAAAAAAATTGAAAAGGACCCATTTTTTTTTTTTTGCTGGGAATTTTATCTCAAATCTATACATCAAAAATATAATTTTTTTTTTTTTTGCGGTGGCCGCTGGCTCAGGCCGCCGCCTCCAGCGACCGGGCCGCCGCTTCCGGCGGCTGGGCCGCCTGCGGGCTCGCCTTTTCTCTATTTAAAGCTGTTTTTTCTGTTTTTTTTTTTCATTCACTCTCTTTTTTCGAGCCAACAAAAATCTGGTTAATTTCTTCTCTCTTCTCTCTTTTTCTTCCTTATTATTATTTTTTTTTATTTTTTTTATTATTATTATTATTTTTAAAATAACAATAAATAAAAATAAATAAAAGGACATGAATCCCTTCTACAACCATAGCATGCACAGCTGGACTAGGAGTCTCTCCAAAGTTGAAAAGATCAATTTGGGGAGGTACGGTCTCTCTCCCGTTATTACTCTTAGGGGTGTAATAGTTGATTGGGATTTTTTACGGGCCTGTATTAGACTTTGGGACCCTGAAGCCCACGTTTTCCGGTTTGGGGCCATGATGGAGGAGATGTGCCCTCTTTTTGAAGAGTTTTGTGCTATCACAGGGTGTGATCCCAATGCCCCTTTAGTCAAGCATGAGGTGAAGATTGGGTATGTTAGGTTGTTTGAAAAACTGTTTCAGTTCAGCCGACCCCAAGCTAGGGCTATGATTGTTGAAGACTAGAAAGCAATTTTGTTGCCCCTGATTGATGAATTTTCAGAGGCTTGCCCAGATGACCCTGACCGGATGAGGCTGAGAATGCGGGCCCTGGTTTTTTGTTTATTGGCTGGCTTTTTATTTAACCAGGACCCAGGCTTTGGGGACTTGCGTCTTTGCCCTATGGTTCGACAAATGGAGGATATGGGTTGTATTGGCGGCATTGTGCTGGCCGAGACTATTAGGAGCCTTGACAGGGCTGCTTTAGGGTTTGATGACTGGACAGTTTCTCCCATCATTCTCCAGGTATTTCCCTTTGTTATCTTTCTTATCTTTTCCTCTCTTTTTTACTTTATTCCCTTGTAATAGAAAGGATCCATTACTCAGGTCTGGTTGAAGGACCACCTTCAAGTGGTTGCTACTCCTACTCTCTTGCCCTATAATCCCACTCAGTATCGTATGCGGAGGATTTTGATCACCCACCCATCTACTGATTCATGGACTTCATGGCTAATTGAGTTGGGTCCAAATGAGATACTGTGGTTCATCTCATGGTACAACATCACCTGCTTCATCTAGGTCAGCTTTCGCCATTCTCGGGTTTACCTTTTAGGCCTCACACACTGTACTTGGTACTGCGCTTCGCGCGTTTTGAGGCAAATCGGGATAGAACAGACTGTTCCGATTATGGATGACTTTTCAGCTGATTCAGCCATTACCCCGGGCGTTACCCGAGCCGTCCTTAGGGCTTGGGTTAGAGATCATCGTATGGTTAGGCCTTTACCTAATCCTGCCAGTGTTCAGACTTCTCCTGAGTATCGGGCTTGGTTCATTACTGCTGTCTGGCCTATTGAGAGACCAAGGAGGACTGCACTGCTGAGTGTACTCGAAGGTTGGGTTCAGGCTGACGCTGATGATGATGTTGGGACTGGTGAGGAGATTGTGTTGGCTCCTCAGACAGGCGAGGCTGGACAGAGTTTAACAGCTAGGGAAGACTCAGAGGATGTTGCCCCACGGAGGAGACGGGACACCTAGACTCCTATAGGCTTTTACTATCTCTCTCTTATTTTGACTTTTATTTGGCTTTTGGATTTTTTCTTTGGATGTATTTTTTTTTTTTTGCTTTGGACTTGGGATTTAGACTTCATTATTTGTTTGGACTCTTTTGCTTTATGCTTGACTCCAGATTGTTTGACTTTATTGCTTAAATTGAGAATGTCATTTGGCTTTTATGCTTTCCAAGCATTTTCCAACTTTATTTATTTCAAGCTCTAATTTTTACCTAAGCTGCCCTTTCGGGTTTTCAACTTAGCGAGCTACCCATTTTTGCCTAAGCCGCCCTTTTTAGGTTTTCAGCTTAGCGGGCCTCGACTTTTGCCTAAGCCGCCCTTTCGGGTTTTCGACTTAGCGGGTTTTCCTTTTTTTTCTTTTTTTCTTGTTTTCTTCTTTTCTTTTTTTTTATTTGGCAAAGAAGAATAAATTATGAAATGATTTTTTTTATTAATGTTTAGACCGCGCCCAAAGAGGGCTGCCTACATATCTCCAATATATAATTTCTTTTTCCAAAGAGAATCAGGTCTAATGGAGTTCATCATACATTATGCAATGGTTATAATTACACAAAATATCTTTTTAACTGATCTAAATTACATGGATTAGTGAATTCCAAACCATCCAAATCAGTCAAAATAACGGCTCCGTCTGACAATATCTTCTTTAACACATAGGGTCCAGCCCAATGAGGACGAAACTTTCCATGTGGATCTATGATTGGCTGTCTAATCTCCTTCAGAACCAAACAACCTTCTTCCAGTTTCCGGTCTTTGACCATCTTATTAAAATGTCGCGCCATTCTTCTTTAATAATCTTGAGTTTGGTGGATTGCTCGCAATCGCTTTTCATCCATACCCAAGAGTTGCAAATGATAATTCTCAGCCCAATTTGCTTTGCTGATCTGGCTTTCCCGGATAACTCTCGCCGACTGAACTTCCAGCTCAATAGGCAACACTGCTTCCATGCCATATACTAAGGAATACGGGGTTGCCCCAGTAGGCGTTCTGATTGAAGTCCTATATCCCCACAAGGCATTTGGCAATTGTTTGTGCCAAGCTCTATGCTTTTGAACCGTCTTCTGCAAAATGACCTTTATAGCATTGTTTGCAGCCTCTACGGCCCCATTTGTTTGTGGACGATAGGGTGAAGACTTGTGATGCTGAATATTCTTTTGCTTCAGTAGGTCCGAAAATTCACTTTGAAAGTGAGACCCGTTATCAGTAATGATCTCAAATGTGTTCCATACCGACAAAGGATGTTGGTACGAACGAACTGTGCTGCTTTCTTGGCATTCAAGACCGAATAGGAGGCTGCCTCAATCCACTTAGTGAAGTAATCAACAGCAACCAAGATGAATTGATGGCCATTGGAAGCCTTTGGATGGATCTTTCCGATCACGTCTATGCCCCAAGTTACGAAAGGCTAGGGCGAAGCAATGGGATTCAAATTGACCGGAGGCTGCTTTTGTAGCTTGGCAAAAATTTGACACTCATGGCACTTCTGCGTGTGCCTCACGCAATCTGCATTCATGGTTGACCAGTAATAACCCAGGTTCATAATTTTCCGAGCCAAGGCTATTCCGTGCATGTGCGGACCGGATTCCCCATTATGTAAGGAATCCATGATGGTTTGGGCTTCCCCCTCATCAACGCACCTTAGGTGCAAGCCGTTCCAACTTCTCTTATACATAATTCCCCCGATAAGGAAATATCCGGATGCTAACTGTCTCAACGTCCGTTGATCAGTCTTGGTGGATCCCTCCGGGTAGGCTTCATTCTGAAGATAATTCTGTATATCCCAATACCAAGGCTTGTCATCTACCAAATGCATGACGTGTGCTGGCTGTTTCTGTAGCCGTACTGTCAAAGGTCGAATGACTTGGTCTCCCCCTACATTAACCATGGAGGCCAAGGTAGCTAGGGCATCTGCAAACTGATTTTTGGCGCGCAGCGGGTAGTGGAAAGATAGTTCCTCAAACTGTTGGGCCAATTCGTCCAAACGTTGTAGGTCAGGAACCAAACGCTCTTCCTTAATTTTCCATTTTCTCAAGGCTTGGGAGACTATTAAATTGGAATCCCCGAAAACCTTGAGGACTTTTATTTCCTTTTCCAGGGCCGCTTCTAACCCCTTGATGCAAGCTTCATACTCGGCTTCATTGTTGGTGCAGTCGAAATCTAGTTTGACTACGATTGGGACGTATTCTCCATAAGGAGTTTTGAATACAACTCCAACCCCGTTTCCATGGTAGTTTGAAGCTCCATCAAAGTACATTTCCCAGACTTCACTTTCCAAGCTTAATAAGTCTTCATCAGGAAATTCTACCTCTGGCATTTGGTCTTCGACCGGTAATTCTGCTAACTGATCAGCCAAGGCTCCGCCTTTCACTGCCTTCCGTTGTACAAATTTTAAGTCATAGGCTGCAAGCACCGACACCCACTTAGCCATCTTACAGTTAAGAACCGGCCTCTCCATAAGGAATTTCAAGGGATTCGATTCAGAAATGACATAGGTTGTGTAAGACGAGAGGTAGTGCTGCAGCTTTGTACAGGCCCAAACTAGGGCCAGACACAACTTCTCTATCTTGTTGTATTTTAGCTCGTATTCTAGCATCCTTTTGCTTAAGTAATACACGGCATTTTCTATCCTTGTATCTTCTGCTTGTTGAGCTAGCATTGCACCCATCACTTCTTCTATCACCGATAGGTATAATAACAAAGGCTTTCCTAACCTTGGTGGCTATAAAACTGGTGGGGATAGCAGATATTGCTGTGAATACTCAAATTTTGAGGCTCAAAGAGCCAATTATCCCGGACTGCAAACAGTCCGGCCGGACCGAAGGCCATTTTGGAAGTTCACCGAAAGTATGCCAATATGGTACTTAAAACGTCCGGGATGTCGCGAGGATCGCAGAACTGGTCCCGGAATAATTTTTGGAGGTCCAGAACTCCCGAAAAAGCCCCTGTAGTGAAATACGGGGGATCCCACCGCACACAGCGGCGCCGGCCGCCGGACACGGCGGCAGCAGCCGCCCCGCCTCCCGGGCGGCAGCAGCCGCCCAGCCGGGCGGCAGCTCCCGCCGAGCCGCCTGGGCGGCACCTGCCGCCCCTGCATGCGGCACCTGCCGCCGAGCCGCCTGGGCAGCAACTGCCGCCCAGCCAGGCGGCACCTGCCGCCCTGGACCCGAAAATGGCCTATAAATAGGCCATTTTCAGTCCAATTTTGACACCCCTTGTCTGTGTTGACGGACGATCTTTCTCCCCCCGCGCTCTTTGCGATTCTTTTACCGTTTTTTGCATTTTATTTAATTTTTATTGCATTTTTATTGTGATATTTGGACACTAAAATTGAACAAAAAAAAAATAAATTAATTTTTCCCAAGCAAGGAGCTTAAATCTGGAATTAAGAAGTGGTCGCCGATTAAATCAGGTACGTAATCGAAACTCTGCCTATTTAATTTTAGCACTTCATGCATGCTTCTCTTCTACTCCTAATAATTCTACAACTGTATAAATGCATCCATATCATCATTAGGCAAACAAATTGCCTCAAGTAAATGAATTTAAGTTAAATGCCCGGTTAATTAATAATCGCGGTAATAAGCTTAAATCCGACAATTTTGGCTAAAGAGCCTAGTTAATTAATAACTACGGTTCAACTGCCTTATTTCGAACAATCTCGCCTAAAAGTCCAATTAATCAATAATTGTGGCTAACGGTCTCATTTAATCACGTTTTTTGGCAACAAAATTGCCTACATTTAATCAATCAATTTTGGCAACTAATTGCCTACGGTCTAATCGATTTTTAGCAAACAAATTGCTTATAAATGAGATTAACCTTTTTTTTTTTTTAGCGACAAATCGCTTAAAATCAATCTTTTGGCAAAATGCCTTAAAATCAACTATTTTCGGCTCAAAGCCATAAAATCGACATTTTTGGCAAAATGCCTTAAAATGAACCAATTTTCGGCCAAAGGCCTAAAATCAACCATTTTAGCGACAAATCGCTTAAAATCAATCTTTTGGCAAAATGCCTTAAAATCAACCATTTTCGGCTCAAAGCCGTAAAATCGACATTTTTGGCAAAATGCCTTAAAATGAACCAATTTTCGGCCAAAGGCCTAAAATCAACCATTTTAACGACAAATCGCTTAAAATCAATCTTTTGGCAAAATGCCTTAAAATCAACCATTTTCGGCTCAAAGCCGTAAAATCGACATTTTTGGCAAAATGCCTTAAAATGAACCAATTTTCGGCCAAAGGCCTAAAATCAACCATTTTAGCGACAAATCGCGTAAAATCGACATTTTTGGCAAAATGCCCTTAAAATCAACCATTTTCGGCTCAAAGCCATAAAATCGACATTTTTGGCAAAATGCCTTAAAATGAACCAATTTTCGGCCAAAGGCCTTAAAATCAATCTTTTAAGCGACAAATCGTTTAAATGAACCATTTTGGCACAAATGCCTTAAAATCAACAATTTTGAGCGACAAATCGTTTAAATGAACCATTTTGGCACAAATGCCTCAAAATCAACATTTTTGGCAACATGCCTAAAAATCAATCAATCTTTGGCAAAATGCCTAAACAAAATCATGCACAAAGCATACACACTTATGCACAAAGCATACACACTTATGCACAAAGCATACACACTCATGCATTAAGCATACACCTTCAAAGCCCCTTTTAAAAGGGCCTATCGAACTACGTTGACTTTGATCTTCCATTCAAACGGAAGTACGTAGGCACGTTCGGGATTTCACCCCGGGTGGCAAGTCGAAATCACTTAAACATTTCATTAATCCATCATTCACCTTGCAAAGCATTCACTCTTTTTGGTTAGTTTATCAGCATGACATAGTCTCGGGATCCACCTCGGGTTCGTAGACCATGCTTTAAACATTGGGTTAATTAATCTAGTAATTAGGTTAATTAAAATCGGAGTCATTTAGGGTTTTTTCCTAGTTTACCCTGAAATAATTAAACAAGGTGGCGACTAACACACTCACGTGCATTTCTTTCTTTTGTCATATGCATCACATGCCTATGCTTTTGGGAAAGGGGTTCATAGTTTGGCGACTTCATTGGGGAAAATTGTAATCATTTTGCATAAAGCGGACTACGATTGTTGTGTAAACTAACCTGCCCTTCTTTAGGGTATTATTTTACAATGCTTTGTTTTGCAGGGTATCCTAGCACGAATCAAGTGTTCTTTCTTTAAGAATACTTGATGAGGAAATTTGAACTTAATTGAAACATTTAATTAAGACATTAAAACTTGTTGATTTATTTGCACGATTGAGAATCTTTTTTCTCCATTGCATAAAAAATGAACTTCAAATGAATTTCTTCTCTTCTGTTCAAACTTCTGAGTCTGGATAGCAAGTAGCGCTGATCGGCAGGTCTCTTTGATTATGCCGACGGACAGCCAAAGCGTCCTCCCTGTTACCGCAAACCATCTCTAATCCTTTTGGAGGTGGCACATGGGTATGCGTACCGTTGGACCCACGCGAAACTCCTTGTTTCACATGTGGTTAGGAATATCCATACTCAAGGTTCAAGGGTCCCTTAATAAGCCGATTCTCTATTTGTGTCATAGCCTATAGAACCTATCCTTTAGGACTATATGCACCCCGTGATATGAAGCATCTCATTAAAACAGATTATGATGTGTTGTTATGCGCATTCACGACATATCATAAACATTGGGTAAACACATGGAGAACACAAAAAATATATATTTCCTTTGGTCATGCACAGTTGGACAAAGAGTCATTCTCTCTCATATCAGCTACCCTGATACTACTATACCCTTAATCCAGTTACCCTCATACTTACAGGTACCCCCTGTTCAAGTGTCAGCTACACCTACTGTGCTATCACCGACCTCATCAACTTCAACTACACCAATGGCATCATTGTCTGACATTCAAAACCTCATAGAACAAATGGAAGCCAGAATCGAAGCTAAAATGAATGGGGCATTGGCTGCCCAAAGAATTGCCCTATTAGCTGAACTAGGCGGTAGTAATGGAAATGGGCTCCAGTTGGGGGAAATGATCATGCTACCTCCAATCAAGGACCTGGTGCTGCATCTGCATCCTCAAACCCTATCCTTAACTTGGATGACATGCCTTCCAAAACTGCCTCTGAGCTAGAAGCTCAGAAAATGAGAGAAAAGCTAGAACTCTTAGAAAGGTCTGTTACCGCCCTCAAGACACACAAAGAAGTGGTGGACATGGACTCCTAGTCTCTGTTCCCCGAAGCAAGACTGCCAACCAAATTCAAAATGCCCAACATGGACAAATTCGATGGAACTACTTGTCCAAAAACTCACTTGAAAATGTATGTGGGTGCCCTTAACCCGTTTGGATTGAACAGCGAGCTCCTTGCTCAGTTGTTCCAACAGTCACTCACCGGCGCTGCTCTGAGATGGTTTGTCAGTTTGGACCGATCTAAAATGAAAACTTGGGAAGATATTTGTAATGCATTTAATTCACAGTATCGCTATAACATGGAGGTGGATGTTACCCGAAGAGAACTAAAAACCACCAAACAGAAAAACAATGAGCCCTTTTCCTCGTTCCTTACGAGGTGGAGGCCAAAGCTTCACAAATGATCAACCGACCCTCTGAACAGGAACAAGTTGACATAATAATCAAGAATTTACTACCTATCTACCAGTCTCAGCTTCAAACACAATACCTACCAACGTTTCAGTCGCTCATTGCCACTGCTACGAAGGTAGAGGATTTACTTCAAATGGGACAACTGAAAGAAGATTCAGGAGCCTCGAGATACAAAAAACCTAGCCAGCCCGGAAAAGTCCACGAAGTGGCAAGCATCACCCCCACGAATCCTTTACGTGTGGGAAACATGGGAAACATGAGAAACGACAGTCAATCAAGAAGAACATATATTGATCTCGGGATGCCAATCCTTTCGGTATTCCGAGAAGCTGTCAAAGCAAACTACATCAAACCTTTGGAGGCAAGACCACCACCCAACCCCTTACCAAGGAATTTCAAAGCCAATGAATACTGTGAATACCACCAAGCACATGGGCATAAGACTGAAGCATGCTGGACGCTTAAGAACCGCATCCAGGACTTGGTAGACAATGGTTCAATTATTCCGAGAAGTAAACCAAACATTAGCACTAATCCCTTACCAAATCATGGGGTGAATGCTATTATTTCTGACCAGGAATTGATCGATCCTTTCGACCTATTCCTGGGAATGAACGAAATCTGTGTCCTAGACCTGAATGACCTGACTGAGGAACTCGATGCCATAACCAGGAGCGGGAGACAATATGAACCATTAGTCTTGGACAAAATCCCAAATAACCCTTACCAAAGGACGGATGAACCAAAGGAAGACCCGGTACTCTCACAGCTAAAAAGACGCAAGCTCGAGTATCGATTTGGGAACTTCTAGCATCATCCTTTCCTCATCGCTAAGCTCTTTGCAAGGCTTTGAGTCAACTTCAAACATCAGTGGAAGTCAGCCCTGAAGTGTTGGTATCCACCCTTACCCAATCATCAAAGGTGCAAAACATCGGGTTCTCCGACAATGACTTACCTAAGGAGGGGGATAGTCACAACGATGCCCTTTACATCACTGTTCAGACCAGAGACAAAACTGTGCCCATGGTTCTCATTGATAATGGGTCAGCACTAAACGTTTGCCCACTAAAGGTGGCCAGCTGTCTGGGCTTGGACGAAACAGATTTCATGCCATCTGACCAGATAGTGAAAGCATATGACAGCACCCGAAGGGAAGTGTTGGGGGTTGCTACCCTAAACTTAGCAATCGGGCCGGCCATAATGGAGGTATCATTTCAGGTGATTGACGTGCCCACCAGTTTCAATCTGCTTCTGGGACGGCCATGGATACACCATACCAAAGCAGTACCTTCCTCTTTACACCAAAAGGTCAAATTCCCTTATGAAGGTAAAATCATAACGGTTCAAGGAGATGATTACAGCCAGCTCAAAAAGCCAAAGGGCCAACCCCTCTTTGAAGTCAACCCTGAAAGCGCCTATTTTCCCCTCTCGGGATTTCAATATGACACGGTGCAGTTCATAGAAGGAAAGACTACGAACTCCCGAATTCTCTTTGATTTCGGAACGGTGCAAATAAACTGCATAGTTCCTTTAATGCTAAAGATGTCCTATTTGCCGGGAATGAATATGGCAAGGTCCGGTAAGATGTACCCCACATTACAAGCTTGGGAGAGTCCAGTGAATGAAGGGACTTTTGGTTTGGGTTATGAGCCTACTGAAGAAGACCGTTCTGAGAAGACTAGAAGAGGAAAGAAGAAAAGCATACAGATGCCGTTACACTTTTCAACATTGAATAGTCACTTCCACAAATCCGGAGAGACAGTCCCTTATCATGGTTTCCAAGAACCATTTTATTGCCCGACCGTCAAGAAAATGCTACCTGGGTTAGAAATATTTTCTGATGTCTGGGGTAACAAGTCTGAGGCAATAGCCGAGCTGGAAGTAGAAGACTTCATGCTGCCGAGTCTCTTTCATGAGGTTGCAGTCATTACAGGAAATGATGGGGACCAAGATCTGTTGAGCCTGATCAAGCCGAATGAAGGCTCTCTCACCAATTGGAACGCCGAGGAGGAGCACGCTGCCGATAAACCCCCTCCCGAGTCAAACCTAGAGTCAAAATATGTAATCAAGTCCTGTGTTGAGTCTGACCCCGAGTCTGAAACCGAGTCAGAGTCCAGTCCTAGTTCTGAGCTATCTGTGTCGGATTTCGAAAATCCAGATTTCAAATTTGATGTAATCTTTGAAGACGATTCTGTCATGATCAATAAAGGCTTGCAAATTATTGACTACCCCGCGTGTCTATCTTTCCAAGCTTTTCCAAGCAAAAATAATCATATAAATGAAATAAAAAATGAAAAAGAAAAAATAATAATTGGCAAAGAAGAAAATGAACATACATACATTGCATTTGACTGTGTGAACAAGGGACAGGTCAGTGAATGCTTGAGGAAGTTTGCCGATTGTTTCATGTGGAAGGCAAGTGACATCACGGGAATTGACCCAGCAATAGTGGTGCACAAGATTCCAGTATATCCCGAGGGTAAGCCAGTGAAGCAGAAGCTAAGAAGGCTGAAGACCGAATGGTCCTTGAAAATCAAGGAGGAAGTGGCCAAGCAGCTGGAAAATCAATTCATAGAACCCATTGCCTACCCGACATGGTTAGCAAACATCGTGCCAGTGCCGAAGAAAGATGGCAAAGTCAGAATGTGTGTGGATTACCGGGATTTGAATAAAGCATGTCCAAAGGACGACTTCCCCCTACCACATATTGACTTGTTGGTGGACCGAATGGCAGGACACGAGATGGTCTCCTTGACCGATCTTGCTGTTGGGTACAACCAAATAATGATGCATTTGCCAGACAAAGAGAAGACGACATTCATCACGGAATGGGGAACCTACTGCTACAGGGTCATGCCTTTTGGGCTCAAAAATGCCGGGGCAACCTATCAAAGAATGGCAACGACCATCTTCCATGACATGATTCATAAAGAAGTAGAAGTGTATGTCGACGATATGGTCATTAAGTCAAAAACAGCTGACGAACACGCAACCGCACTTGAGAAGTTCTTCCTTAGACTTCGAAAGTACAATTTGAAGCTCAACCCGGCAAAATGCCTGTTTGGAGCTACATCCGGAGTATTTCTAGGGCATATGGTCAGCCAGAAGGGCATGGAGATTGACCCTTCAAAATCCAAAGCCATTTTGGGAATGCCAGCACCAAGGACGGAAAAAGAAGTTCGGGGTTTCCTGGGAAGGCTACAGTACATCAGCCGATTCATCAACCAATTGGCCGATACTTGTGGACCAATTTTCAAATTGCTCAGAAAAGGAGTAGCCGTCAAATGGAATGAGGATTGTCAGAGAGCTTTTGACCAAGTCAAACAGTATCTGTTATCCCCACCAGTTTTACAGCCACCAAGGCTAGGAAAGCCTTTGCTGCTGTACTTATCGGTGACAGAAGAAGCGATGGGTGCCATGCTAGCTCAACAAGCAGAAGATACAAGGGTAGAAAATGCCGTGTATTACCTCAGCAAAGGGATGCTAGACTACGAGTTGAAATACAACAAGATAGAAAAACTGTGTTTGGCTCTAGTATGGGCCTGTATGAAGCTACAACACTACCTCTCATCTTACACCACAAGCGTTGTTTCTGAATCGAACCCCTTGAAATTCCTTATGGAGAGGCCGGTTCTTGATTGTAAGATGGCTAAGTGGGTGTCAGTACTCGCGGCTTATGATTTGAAATTTGTGCAACGGAAGGCGGTGAAAGGTGGAGCCTTAGCCGATCAATTAGCAGAATTACCGGTCGAAGACAAAATGCCAGAGGTAGAATTTCCTGATGAAGACTTGTTGAGCTTGGAAAAGTGAAGTCTGGGAAATGTACTTCGATGGAGCTTCGAACTACCATGGAAATGGGGTTGGAGTGGTATTCAAAACTCCTTGTGGCGAATATGTCCCGATCGCAGTCAAATTAGATTTCGACTGCACCAATAATGAAGTCGAGTATGAAGCTTGCATAAAGGGGTTAGAAGCAGCCCTGGAAAAGGAAATAAAGATCCTCAAGGTTTTCGGAGATTCTAACTTAATAGTCTCCCAAGCTTTAAGGAAATGGAAAATTAAAGAAGAGCATTTGGTTCCTTACCTACAACGCTTGGACGAATTGGCTCAGCAATTTGAGGATTTATCCTTCCACTACTTGCCGCGAGCCAAAAATCAGTTCGCAGATGCTCTGGCTACTTTAGCCTCCATGGTCAATGTAGAAGGAGACCGAGTCATCCGACCTCTAACAGTGCGGGTGCAGAAACAGCCAGCACATATCATGAATTTGGTCGATGACAAGCCTTGGTATTGGGATATACAGAATTACCTTCAGAATGAAGCCTACCCGGAGGGATCCACCAAGACTGATCAACGGACATTGAGACAGCTAGCATCCGGATATTTCCTTACTGGGGGAGTTCTGTACAAGAGAAGTTGGAATGGCCTGCACCTAAGGTGCATTGATGAGGGAGAAGCTCAAACCATCATGGATTCCTTACATAATGGGGAATCTGGTCCACACATGCACGGGATAGCCTTGGCTCGAAAAATTGTGAACCTGGGTTATTACTGGTCAACCATGAATGCAGATTGCGTGAGGCACGCGCAGAAGTGCCACGAATGTCAAATTTTCGCTAAGCTGCAAAAGCAGCCTCCAGTCAATTTGAATCCTATCACCTCACCATGGCCTTTCGCAACTTGGGGCATAGATGTGATCGGAAAAATCCACCCGAAGGCCTCTAACGGTCATCAATTCATCCTGGTTGCTGTAGATTATTTCACTAAATGGATCGAAGCAGCCTCTTATTCGGTTTTAAATGCCAAGAAGGCAGCACAGTTCGTTCGTACTAACATCCTTTATCGGTACGGAACGCCTTTCGAGATCATCACAGATAATGGGTCTCACTTTCAGAGTGAATTTGCTAATTTGTTGAAAGAAACAAGAATTCGACATCATAAGTCCTCGCCCTATCGTCCACAAACAAACGGAGCTGTAGAAGCCGCGAATAAAGCTATAAAAGTCATTCTGCAGAAGACGGCTAAAAAGCACAAAGCTTGGCATGAACAGCTACCGAATGCCTTATGGGGATATAGGACTTCGATTAGAACGCCCACCGGAGCAACTCCGTATTTGTTGGTATACGGTATGGAAGCAGTATTGCCTATTGAGCTGGAAGTTCAGTCGGCAAGGGTTATCCAAGAAAGTCAGATCAGTGAGGCAGATTGGGCGAAGAATTATCATTTGCAACTTTTGGGTATGGATGAAAAGCGGTTGCAAGCAATCCACCAAACTCAAGTCTACCAGAGAAGAATGGCACGGCATTTTAACAAGAAGGTCAAAGACCGAAAACTCGAAGAAGGTTGTTTGGTTCTGAAGGAAATTAGACGGCCAATTCAAGATCCACGTGGGAAGTTTCGTCCTCATTGGGCTGGCCCCTATGTGTTGAAGAAAGTATTGTCCGGCGGAGCCGTCATCTTGACTGATTTGGATGGTTTAGAATTTGCAAATCCATGTAATTTAGATCAGTTAAAGAGATATTTTGTATAAGCATTGCATAATGTAAAACGAACTACATTAGACCTGATTCTCTTCGAAAAAAAAAAGAAATTATATATCGGAGATATGTAGGCAGCCCTGATTGGGCACGGTCTAAACATTAATAAAAATCATCATTTCATCGTTCTTTCTTCTTTGCTAATAAAAAAAATAATAAAAAAAATAATAATAAAAAAAATATTAAAAAAAAAAAAAAACCCGCTAAGTCGAAAACCCGAAAGGGCGGCTTAGGCAAAAGTCGGGGCCCGCTAAGTCGAAAACCCAGAAAGGGCGGCTTAGGCAAAAATGGGTAGCTCGCTAAGTTGAAAACCCGAAAGGGTGGCTTAGGCAAAAATTAGAGCTTGAATGAATAAAGTTGGAAAGAGCTTGGAAAGCTTAAAAGTCAAATGACACTCCAATTAAAAAAGCAATAAAGCCAAACAGTACAAGCAAAAGCCAAAAAACAAAGTCCAAAAACCCATAGGAGTTCAAGTGGCCCGTCGCCTCCGTGGGGCAATGTCCTCTGAGTCATCCCTAGCTGTTGAACTCTCCCCCGCCTCGTCTGTCCGAGGAGCCAACACAATCTCCTCATCAGTCCTAATCCCATCACCAGCGTCAGCCTGAGTCCAACCCTCAAGTGCACTCAACAATGCGTTCCTCCTTGGCTTTTCCACTGGCCAAACAAAGGCCATGAACTAGGCCCGATACTCAGGAGAAGTCTGAACACCAGCACGATTAGGTAAAGGCCTAACCATCAGATGGTCTCTAACCCAAGCTCTAAGGACGGCTCGGGTAACTCCCGGAGTGATGGCTGAATCAGATGAAGAGTCATCCACAATTGGGACAGTCTGGTCTATTCCCATCTGCCTCAAGACGCGCGAAGCACAATACCAAGTACAGTGTGTAAGGCCTAAAAGGTAAACCCGAGCATGATGAGAGCTAACCTGGATAAAGCAGGTGATGTCATACCAGAGAACAAACCACAATATCTCGTTTGGACCCAATTCAATCAGCCATGAGGTCCATGCGTCAGCAGACGGGTGTGTGATCAAGATCCTCCGCATACGATACTGAGAAGGGTTGTAAGGCAAACGAGTAGGAGCAGCGACCACTTGAAGGTGATCCTTCAACCAAACCTGAGTAATGGATCCTTTCTATTACAAGGGAATGAACCAAAACAATAAGTAAGGAAGAGATGAGAAGAAAAGAAATACCTGGAGAATAATCGGAGAAACCGTCCAGTCCTCGAAGCCTAGAGCAGCCCTGTCAAGGCTCAGGATAGTCTCTGACAGCACAATGCCGCCAATGCAACTCATGTCCTCCATCTGTCGAATCATAGGGCAAAATCGCAGATCCCCGAAGCCTGGGTCCTTATTAAACAAGAAACCAGATAATAAGCAAAATACAAAAGCCCGCATCCTCAGCCTCATCCGGTCTGGGTCATCTGAAAGAACCTCTGAAAATTCATCAATCAGGGGCAGCAGAATTGCCTTCTGGTCGTCAACAATCATCGCCCTAGCTTGTGGCTGGCTGAATTGAAATAAACTTTCAAATGACCGAACATACCTGACTTTGACCTCATGCCTAACTAGAGGGGCATTGGGATCACACCCGATAATAGCACAGAACTCCTCAAAAAGAGGGCACATTTCCTCCATCATAGCTCCGAACCGGAAAACATGGGCCTCTGGATCCCAAAGCCGGATGCAGGCCCATAAGAAATCCCAGTCAACTACCACCCCCCTGAGAGTAATGATAGGAGAAAGACCGTACCTCCCTAAGTTGATCTTTTCAACTTTGGAGAGACTCTTAGTCCAGCTGTGCATGCTGTGGTTAAAAAGGGGATTCATTTTTTGAAAAAGAAGGAGGATGAGAAACGGCTTTGCTTTCCTTGCTAAGATCTCAAGAAAAAGAGTGAGTGCAAAACCAAAACGAAGAGCCGTTTTTTATAGAGAAAATGCACCGAATAAGGGCGGCAGCAGCCGCCGAAATTATGGCGGCAGCAGCCGCCGAATTGCCACCGAATGACGGCGGCAGCAGCCGCCGAATTCCCGCCGAATGATGGCGGCAGCGGCCCCCACACACAAAAAAAAAATATAAATAAAAAGTTTTCATAAATCGAAATGATAAAATCCCATTTTATGTCACATTCGATACACATGCATACATATTTTCAGTACTAACCAAGTGCAGGTACGAATAGAATTCAGTACAAAAGTACAGTGCAGAAGCATGGTCAAAGTTTAGTACAGAAGTTCAAAAAAAAAAAAAAAAAATGCAGGTCAACATCAAATCTCTTATAAATCCTTTTTGTGAGAGCTTTAGCTGTCTTTACTTACCTCAGTAATGTCCTCGGAAGGCAGATTCAAGCGATCCACATTTTCCAACGAGACTTCTCGAAAGGCTAGAGGAACGTCAGGAGTATGGTAGGAAATGCTGTACGGAAGACGTAAGTTGGCCAAATCTCGATCAAGCGACCCCGTAGCCTCCGAAACAGCCCGAGGAGCCCTGGAATGACCGGCCGAATGGCTAGGCCCGGCTTGAGAAGAACCTTTAACCGGAGTAGAAGAAGAAGGATCGGTCGTAGCCCTCCTCCTTGAAGTACTACTCGAGGGACCTGAAGCCCGAGAAGAACGAGTGGCGGGCGGATGGGAAGGAGCCGATCTCTGAAAACTATCAAGCCAAGATTCAATAGGCTGCATCAGGAAAAGTCTGCAAAACTCGGCGTAATCTCCCTCCAAGGTGAACTCCTCATACGGAACACCCTCAGTATGAGCATCGGTGAGCGTCATGTGCTTACCCACCCGCATGTCCTCGGGAGGAGAATCAGGGATAGAACGACAACCTCTTATTTGAAAGTCTACCCTCTCGCCCAAGTAATATCGTCTCAGAATGGGGTGCGACAGAACCACCCTCCGCCGAGATAAGTCGTCCGACCGCTGGAAACGGGGGTCAACCTGAATCCAGTTCTGTAGATGGGTAGCCATCGCCCCTACCTCAACCTATAAAAGAAGCAAATATGTTAATAAATCCTTTTTATTCAACATATTCAAGAATTACTAGACACATACCTGTGCCAAACTACAAGTATCAAAAAAGGCTCTCAGATCCTTTAGCGAATCCTTGTGCCGACTGGTATGAAGGTTTGTTCGGTACCATCTCCAAGCCAAAGGTACCAAACCCAATCCGAGATCAGCATGAATCTGCTCTGGGCGAGTATAAGGAAAGTACTCAAATGCCCAAGTCTGCAAATGAAAAGAAGAAGAAACAAGAGTCAAGAGAGGTCGAATAAAACGAGAAAAATACAGAATGTTCTCCACATTACCTCCCATAAGTAGTAGGTCCCGCTGAGTTTACAATGGCTCCGACTCAGATCACACATGTCGTCATACATACGACTCAGAATAGCGCCGGCCCAGTCGTACTCCGTAAGATGGGCTAGGTTTTCCAAACTCTTCAAGATAGAAGGATTGAACTTCTCTTTTCTGTTGGACCAGAAGGTCGAAGCAAATACCAGCAATAAAGTGAATCTGGCCACCTGAGTAGCCGTCAGCTCTCCCTGCCTGTATCTGGCATAAATACCGGGGGCCTGGAGATGCAACCAGCGTCTGGAAACGCTCTAGGCTGGAGTAGTAGAACCTGGCCCAAAGATCCGAGGCAGATCTATCCCGATCAGCTCCACCATCCGGTCAGAGGAGATCTCTGTCCTCCAGTCATTATATAATTCAATCGGCCGAGTACCAAAAGGGATCCCGGAGATCACAGAAAAGTCCACAGGGGTCATTGTCATCTCGCCCCAAGAAAAATGAAAAGTATTAGTGGTGTCCCACCATCTCTCGGCCAAGGCGCCCAGTAACTCTTTGTGACTGTTTCGGCCCGCATCGAAATGCCTCAGGTAATCCAGATGGGACGGGCTGATAATCGCTCCAACCGGGTGGCTGGGATCGAATATTCCGACCGGGATTTGGGACATAGAGGTCTCACCCACATCCAATTTGATATAAGGATCCTAGAAGGTAAAGCAATATAAGAGTTATCCTTCGGTTCCTTACTAAGGATAATGTCTTCATTCTACCTTAGCATGCATACTAATAAAACAGTGAGTGCAGAAAAATAAAAACAGAAATTCACATTTTCGGCCACACAGGCCCGAAAATTCACAATCTGGCCACAGAGGCCCACAAATCACAAATCAGGCCACAGAGGCCCAAAATTCACATTTTCGGCCACAGAGGCCCGAAAAATCACAATCTGGCCACAGAGGCCCAAAATTCACAATCTGGCCACAGAGGCCCACAAATCACAAATCAGGCCACAGAGGCCCAAAATTCACATTTTCGGCCACACAGGCCCGAAAAATCACAATCTGGCCACAGAGGCCCAAAATTCACATTTTCGGCCACACAGGCCCGAAAAATCACAATCTGGCCACAGAGGCCCAAAATTCACATTTTCGGCCACACAGGCCCGAAAATTCACAATCTGGCCACAGAGGCCCAAAATTCACATTTTCAGCTACACAGGCCCGAAAAATCACAATCTGGCCACAGAGGCCCAAAATTCACATTTTCGGCCACACAGGCCCGAAAATTCACAACTCGGCCTAAGGCCCGAAAATTCCCAACTTTGGCCTAAAAAAGATGCCATAAAAGTAGGCTTACCTGGGCAAAGATGCCAGTCACGGAGGCGTGAGTATCAGCGTCCGCCGTAAGCTTGACCTCGTCAAGAGAAATCCCCAAAGACTCCAGATATTCCTCACCACTTAAGTCCGAGGAAGCCATGAAAGAAAGGTTCTTAGAACTTTAGAAGTTGAGAGAATTTGAGAGAGCTCTTTGATTTGAAAAGCTTAGAATGAATGAAAATGAGTTTTTTCAAGCTATTTATAAGCAAATAGCTAAAGGGCGGGTCTCCTGAACGCGTCTGATTTTCGCCATCAAAATTTGCGTTTCAGAGAACCATCGACTCCCATAAATCATTTTTATGGTCGCCGGCGGGGGGCAACTGTGAATACTCAAATTTTGAGGCTCAAAGAGCCAATTATCCCGGACTGCAAACAGTCCGGCCGGACCGAAGGCCATTTTGGAAGTTCACCGAAAGTATGCCAATATGGTACTTAAAACGTCCGGGATGTCGCGAGGATCGCAGAACTGGTCCCGGAATAATTTTTGGAGGTCCAGAACTCCCGAAAAAGCCCCTGCCGGACACGGCGGCAGCAGCCGCCCCGCCTCCCGGGCGGCAGCTCCCGCTGAGCCGCCTGGGCGACAGCTGCCGCCCTGCCAGGCGGCACCTGCCGCCCCTGCAGGCGGCACCTGCCGCCCAGCCTCCCAGGTGGCAGCTGCCGCCCTGCCAGGCGGCAGGTGCCGCCGAGCCGCCTGGGCGACAGCTGCCGCCCTGCCAGGCGGCACCTGCCGCCCTGGACCCGAAAATGGCCTATAAATAGGCCATTTTCAGTCCAATTTTGACACCCCTTGTCTGTGTTGACGGACGATCTTTCTCCCCCCGCGCTCTTTGCGATTCTTTTACCGTTTTTTGCATTTTATTTAATTTTTATTGCATTCTTATTGTGATATTTGGACACTAAAATTGAACAAAAAAAAAATAAATTAATTTTTCCCAAGCAAGGAGCTTAAATCTGGAATTAAGAAGTGGTCGCCGATTAAATCAGGTACGTAATCGAAACTCTGCCTATTTAATTTTAGCACTTCATGCATGCTTCTCTTCTACTCCTAATAATTCTACAATTGCATAAATGCATCCATGTCATCATTAGGCAAACAAATTGCCTCAAGTAAATGAATTTAAGTTAAATGCCCGGTTAATTAATAATCGCGGTAATAAGCTTAAATCCGACAATTTTGGCTAAAGAGCCTAGTTAATTAATAACTACGGTTCAACTGCCTTATTTCGAACAATCTCGCCTAAAAGTCCAATTAATCAATAATTGTGGCTAACGGTCTCATTTAATCACGTTTTTTGGCAACAAAATTGCCTACATTTAATCAATCAATTTTGGCAATTAATTGCCTACGGTCTAATCGATTTTTAGCGAACAAATTGCTTATAAATGAGATTAACCATTTTTTTTTTTTAGCGACAAATCGCTTAAAATCAATCTTTTGGCAAAATGCCTTAAAATCAACTATTTTCGGCTCAAAGCTGTAAAATCGACATTTTTGGCAAAATGCCTTAAAATGAACCAATTTTCGGCCAAAGGCCTAAAATCAATTATTTTAGCGACAAATCGCTTAAAATCAATCTTTTGGCAAAATGCCTTAAAATCAACCATTTTCGGCTCAAAGCCGTAAAATCGACATTTTTGGCAAAATGCCTTAAAATGAACCAATTTTCGGCCAAAGGCCTAAAATCAACCATTTTAGCGACAAATCGCTTAAAATCAATCTTTTGGCAAAATGCCTTAAAATCAACCATTTTCGGCTCAAAGCCGTAAAATCGACATTTTTGGCAAAATGCCTTAAAATGAACCAATTTTCGGCCAAAGGCCTAAAATCAACCATTTTAGCGACAAATCGCGTAAAATCGACATTTTTGGCAAAATGCCCTTAAAATCAACCATTTTCGGCTCAAAGCCATAAAATCGACATTTTTGGCAAAATGCCTTAAAATGAACCAATTTTCGGCCAAAGGCCTTAAAATCAATCTTTTAAGCGACAAATCGTTTAAATGAACCATTTTGGCACAAATGCCTTAAAATCAACAATTTTGAGCGACAAATCGTTTAAATGAACCATTTTGGCACAAATGCCTCAAAATCAACATTTTTGGCAACATGCCTAAAAATCAATCAATCTTTGGCAAAATGCCTAAACAAAATCATGCACAAAGCATACACACTTATGCACAAAGCATACACACTCATGCATTAAGCATACACCTTCAAAGCCCCTTTTAAAAGGGCCTATCGAACTACGTTGACTTTGATCTTCCATTCAAACGGAAGTACGTAGGCACGTTCGGGATTTCACCCCGGGTGGCAAGTCGAAATCACTTAAACATTTCATTAATCCATCATTCACCTTGCAAAGCATTCACTCTTTTTGGTTAGTTTATCAGCATGACATAGTCTCGGGATCCACCTCGGGTTCGTAGACCATGCTTTAAACATTGGGTTAATTAATCTAGTAATTAGGTTAATTAAAATCGGAGTCATTTAGGGTTTTTTCCTAGTTTACCCTGAAATAATTAAACAAGGTGGCGACTAACACACTCACGTGCATTTCTTTCTTTTGTCATATGCATCACATGCCTATGCTTTTGGGAAAGGGGTTCACAATTGCTTGACTTGGTCGAAAGCTTTCTGGCAATCCTCATTCCATTTAACCGCTACTCCTTTCCTGAGTAATTTGAAGATCGGACCACAAGTATCGGCCAATTGATTAATGAACCGGCTGATGTACTGTAGCCTTCCTAGGAAACCCCAAACTTCTTTTTCCGTCCTCGGTGCTGGCATTTCCAAAATGGCCTTGGCTTTTGAAGGGTCAATCTCTATGCCCTTTCGACTGATCATGTGCCCTAGAAATACTCCGGATGTAGCTCCAAATAGACATTTCATCGGGTTGAGCTTCAAGTTGTACTTTTGAAGTCTAAGGAAGAACTTCTCAAGTGCTGTTGTATGTTCTTCAGCTGTTTTTGATTTGACAAACATGTCATCCACATACACTTCTACTTCTTTGTGAATCATGTCATGAAAGATGGTTGTTGCCATTCTTTGATAGGTGGCCCCGGCATTTTTGGGCCCAAAAGGCATGACCCTGTAGCAGTAGGTTCCCCACTCTGTGATGAATGTCGTTTTCTTTTTGTCTGGCAAATGCATCATTATTTGGTTGTACCCGACAGCGAGATCGGTCAAGGAGACCATCTCATGTCCAGCCATTCGATCCACTAACAAGTCAATATGTGGCAGGGGGAAGTCGTCCTTCGGACATGCTTTATTCAAATCCTGGTAATCCACACACATTTTGACTTTTCCATCCTTCGTAGGAACCGACACAATGTTTGCTAACCATGTCGGGTAAGCAATGGGTTCTATGAACTTGTTCTCTAGTTGCTTGGCAACTTCCTCCTTGATTTTCAAGGACCACTCTGTTTTCAGCCTCCTTAGCTTCTGTTTCACTGGCTTAGCCTCAGGGTATACCGGAATCTTATGCACTACTATTGCTGGGTCGATTCCCGTGATGTCACTTGCCTTCCACATGAAACAATCGGCAAACTTCTTCAAACATTCACTGACCTGATCCCTGTTCATACAATCAGATGCAATGTATGTATGTTCATTTTCTTCTTTGCCAATTATTATTTTTTCTTTTTCATTTTTTATTTCATTTATTTGATTATTTTTGCTTGGAAATGCTTGGAAAGATAGACACGCGGGGTAGTCAAAAATTTGCAAGCCTTTATTGATTATGACGTAATCGTCTTAAAAAATTACATCAAATTTGAAATCTGGATCTTCTAGATCCGACGCAGACGACTCAGAACTAGAACTGGACTCTGACTCAGTTTCAGACTCGGGGTCAGACTCGAACTCAGTACAGGACTTTGTTACAGATTTTGACTCTTGGTTTGACTCGGGAGGGGGTCTATCAGCAGTGTGATCCTCCTCGGCGTACCAGTTGGTGAGAGGTCCTCCGCTTGGCTTGATCAGGTTGAGCAAGTCTCGATTCTCATCACTTCCGGTGATAACCGCAACCTCGTCAAAGAGACTAGGCTGCATGAAGTCTTCCGCCTCCAGTTCAGTTATGGTTTCGGGCTTGTTGCCCCAGACATCCGAGAATATCTCTAACCCAGGCAGCATCTTCTTAGCAGCCGGGCAGCGGAATGGTTCTTGGAAGCCACGATAAGGAATCGATTCTCCCGGTTTGCAGAAGTAACCATTCAGAGTCAAGAGGTAAGGCCGCATCTGTATACTTTCCTTCCCTCTCCTTCTACCTCTTTCAGCCCGGTCTTCGTCAGTAGGCTCGTAGCCTAGTCCATAGGTCCCCTCATTCACCGGACACTCCCAGGCTTGCAGTGCGGGGTATGTTTTTTCGGATCTTGCCATAATCATTCCTGGCAGATAAGACATTTTCAGCATCAGAGGCACTATGCAGTTTATTTGCACTGTCCCGAAATCAAAGAGAATTCGAGAGCTTGCAGTCTTTCCCTCTATGAATTGCACGGTGTCGTATTGAAATCCAGAAAGGGGTAAATTGGCAGTTTCAGGGTTAACCTCAAAGAGAGGCTGGCCCCTTGGCTTTTTCAGCTGGCTGTAGTCATCCCCTTGAATGGTGATAACTTTGTCCTCATAGGGAAACTTGACCTTTTGGTGCAAGGATGAGGGTACTGCCTTAGTGTGATGTACCCAGGGTCGGCCTAGAAGCAGATTGAAGCTAGTCGGTACATCAATTACCTAGAATGGGACTTCCATCTGTGAATACCTAAATTTTGAGGCTCAAAAAGCCAGTTTTCCCGGCCGCGGCGGTGGTGGCCGCTCTTAAAGGCGGCGGTAGCCGCTATCGCCGGCGACGGCAACCGCCGGCGACAGCGGCTACAGTCGCCTGTGAATACCCATTTATTTTGAGGCTCGAAGAGCCAGCTTTCCCGGATTGCAAGCAGTCCGGCCAGACCGAAGGCCATTTTGGAAGTTCACCGAAAATATGCCAATATGGTACTTAAAACGTCCGGGACGTCGCGAGGATCGCGGAACTGGTCTCGGAATTTTTTTGGAGGTTCGGAACTCTCGGAAAAGCCTCCGGAGCGAATTTTGTCAAAACCACCGGCACGGCGGCTCCGCCGCCGGCCTCTGGCGACCCTGCCACCGAGCTCCGGCGACCCAGCCGCCGAGATCCCGGCGGCCCGGCCGCCGATATGTCCATTTTTTTCTATAAATAGTGGCCCCGACCCTCCGTTTTCGGCACTCAGTCTGTGTTGACGGACGCTCCTTCTCCCTACGCTCTTTGTGATTCTTTACTGCTTTCTTGCTTTTTTTTTTTAGTTTGATTTTATTGTTGTGATACTTGGTCACTTAAAATTAAATTAAAATTAATTCTCTTAACGAGGAGCTTAACCTGGAGTTAAGAAGCGGTCGACGATTAAATCAGGTACGTAAGTTAAACTTTTGCCTATTTAATTTTAGCACTTCATGCATGCTTCTTTTCTACTCCTAATAATTCTACAACTGCATAAATGCATTCATACCATCATATAGGCAAGTAAATTGCCTCAATTAAAATATGATTAAGCTAAATGCCCGGTTAATTAATAATCGTGGTATTAAAGTTTAAATCCGACAATATTGGCTTAAAATATCTAATCTTTCAATGGCTATGGTATGATTGCCTTTATTTCGAACAATTTTCGGCTTAAGTCCAATTAATCAATAATTGAGATCAAAAGGCCTTAATTAATCACGTTCTTTTGGCAACAACTTGCCTAAATCAACACATTTTGGCTAAAGGCCTTTTAAATAACCAAACTTTTGGCAACAATTGCTTAAAATCAAAGTTTTAGCAAAATGTCTTAAAACTAAATCAATTTTTAGGTTTTAAAACCTAAAAATCAATCATTTTGGCGACAATCGCCTAATCGACACTTTTGGCAATTTATTGCCTAAATCACAAAAATCATTTTGGCTAAAAGCCTTAATTCATTTTTGGCAAGCAAATAAGTCCAATCAAACACATCTTTTTGGCTAAAAGCCATTAAAATCAACACTTTTGGCATCAAATGCCTAAAAATCAATCAATTCTTTGGCAAAATGCCTAAACAAAAATGCACAAAGCATACATACACTCCTGCATAAAGCATCCCCTTCAAAGCCCTCTAAAAGAGGCCTATCGAACTACGTGGACTTTGATCTTCCATTCAAATAGGAAGTACGTAGGCACGTTCGGGATTTCACCCCGGGCGGCAAGTCGAAATCACTTTAAACATGTCATTCACCCTGCAAAGCATTCAAGCATTCATTCATGGTTAGTTTATTCAGCATGACATAGTTTCGGGATCCATCTCGGGTTTGCACACCATGCCTTAATCATTGGGCTAATTAATCTAGTAACTAGGTTAATTAAAATTGGAGTCACTTAGGGTTTTTTCCTAGTTTACCCAAAAATAATTAAACAAGGTGGTGACTCTCACACATCACGTGCATTTCTTCCTTAGTCACATGCATTCGTATGCATTCATATTTGGGGAGGGGTTCACAGTTTGGCGACTTCACTGGGGAGATGTAAATGTAATCTTTTTGCATAAGAAGACTATGATTGCTGCATAGACTAACCTGCCCTTCTTTAGGGCATTATTTTAATATGCTTTGTTTTGCAGGGTACCCTAACACAAATCAAGTGTTCTTTCTTTAAGAATACTTGATTAGGAGATTTGAACCAAATTGACAAACTTGATTAAGACATTTAAACTTGTTGATTTATTTGCACGATCGAGAATCCTTTTCTCCATTGCATAAAAAATGAATTTCAAATGAATTTCTTCTCTTTCTATTCAAACTTCTGAGTCTGGATAGCAAGTAGCGCTGATCGGCAGGTCTCTTTGATTATGTCGACGGACAGCCAAAGCGTCCTCCCTGTTACCGCAAACTGCCCCTAATCCTTTTGGGGGTGGCCCATGGGTATGCGTACCGTCGAACCCACGTGAAACTCTTTGTTTCACATGTGGTTAGGTATATCCATACTCAAGGTTCAAGGGTCCCTTATAAGCCGATTCTCTATTTTGAGTCATAGCCTATAGAACCTATCCTTTAGGACTGTATGCACCCAATGATGTGAATCATATCATTAAACAGATTATGACGTGTTGTTATGCGCATTCACGACATATCATAAACATGGGGTAAACACAAAGAGAGCATGAAATACCCTTTCACTTTCAGTCATGCACAGTTGGACAAGAGAGTCAATTCACCTCACATCAGCTACCTGATACACCGACCACTGTACCTAATCCAGCTACCCTTATCCTTACAGGTGCCCACAATCCGAGTGCCTACCCAAGTTCCAGACACACCTACAGTGCTATCACTAACTTCACCAGCTACACCAGCTTCGCCTACAACTCCAACAACCCTATCTGCACCAATGGCATCACTTGCTGATATCCAAACCCTCATTGAACAACTAGAGGCTAGAATGGAGGCCAAAATGGAGGCCAGAATGAATGAGGCACTAGCTGCCCAAAGGACCGCCCTGATAGCTGAACTGGGTAATGGAAATGGGGCTTCCGCTGGGGGAAGTGAACCTGCTGCCCCCAACCAGGGTCCTGCTGCTGAACCTACAAACCCTGCCCTAAACCTGGATGAGATGCCTTCTAAAACTGCCTCTGAGCTGGAAGCTCAGAGAATGAGAGAGAAACTAGAGCTCCTAGAGAGGTCCATCACTGCTCTCAAAACCCACAAGGAAGTGGTGGACATGGACTCCTTGTCCTTGTTCCCTGAAGCCAGGTTGCCAACTAAGTTCAAGATGCCCAACATGGACAAATTTGATGGAACCACTTGTCCTAAGACTCATCTGAAAATGTATGTAGGTGCTCTTAACCCATTTGGATTGAGCAGTGAGCTCCTTGCTCAGTTATTCCAACAATCTCTTACCGGTGCTGCATTGAGGTGGTTTGTCAGCTTAGACCGATCCAAAATGAAAACATGGGAAGACATCTGCAATGCATTCAATTCCCAATACCGCTATAACATGGAGGTGGATGTCACTCGAAGAGAACTAGAAACCACCAACCTGAAAAACAATGAACCCTTTTCCTCGTTCCTTACGAGGTGGAGGGCCAAAGCCTCCCAAATGATTAA